>NC_077232.1:41569549-41824280 GCF_027887165.1 Monodelphis domestica | reverse complement strand
TGCATGTGCCTTGTATGGACACATGAATGTCTGTGGGTGTATATATATATATATATATCTATTTCTATCTTTATTTATGTGCTCTAGCCCTCTAACTTAAGAGGTGGCCAATAAAATGTGTATATTTTGGACTGACCAATTAAAGGCTGTGTGGCTGTTTTGTAGGGAAGAAGAGGGAATAAACATTTCTTTTGTGCCTACTATGTGCCAGGTACCATACTAGGGGCTTTATAAACATTATCTCGTTTGGTAGTTCAGAAAAGTTGTGGAGGTCAGGGGCCCAGCCTCTGGGGTTCTTCTTCTTCATGGTTGCTCTACAGTTGCTTGCCATATGATTGTGAAATGGGTCAGGAGCTCCGGGGAGGCAACGTGAGCTCCTTGGGGTCACAAAATGAATCTAGGTGTGCATCACCGGACACTTACTCATGGAATACATGCTGAAAGGCCTTCCCAATAAAAGGGATATTTTTTGTCCCAATAGAAGTGGAAATATGACTTCTCTTTCCTTCAGATGTTTATAGCCATCCTCAGAGGGGAAACTATGTGCCTGGGGGAAGAAGACTGTTGGAAGATCATCTCCGTATCGGGTTTCAGAGAAAGGGGTCTTCTCCATAAGACACTCAGTCGCGAGGACAGAAATGACTAGACCAAAGTCATTGAAAGAACTAGCAATCAGGAGGCAGATAGATGGTCTGGGTCAGGGGAAGTCCTAGGTTGGACACCTTTGCACTTTGTAATTAAAATGATTTATTAGCATAAGGAGTTGGGAAAGAATTCTGCCTGGGGCAGTGCTTATGACTACAGGTAAAGAGATAATGCAGAATATGGTCCAATGAATTAAAGCTTTGTAAGTGAAAGGAATAGTTTATGAGGAGGAAAAAACCCAACAAAATCATAAATTGCTTCCAGGTTTCCTCGCAGAATTGGCCGACCCCATCCACAAGACCGTTCTGCCCTTTCCTTCCAAGTTTGTGAAATGATTTAGCTTGAGTGGAAAAAAAGAAAACCCTGGAGAAATGGAAGAAACACAAGGGGAAAGAAGGGGAAGGTTGGCAGGCGCATTGGAAAAGGATCTGGCTTTGAGAAGGCACAAAGAATGTGTCTGATGAAGACCAAGAAGCTATTTTCCATGGACAGTCCAGGGCGGCCTAGAATACCTCAGCTCTGACCAGACAGAGGATGCCAAGGAATTCTTTGCCAAATTACATCAAGGGCATGAGGGTTCGGGGCTGCCAGTCATAGGGGCCACACCCAACTTTGTAGACACGCCAGGAGCCTTCCACCATCTCCTCTTCCTCACCTTCCAAAGGCAGTACTTGCGTCGTGAAGAAGTGGTAACCTGTGTGCTCATCAGAGTCAGAGGCTAACATGGCAGCCAGAATACAGAAGGAGGAAGTGAACCAATGGACGTTGGTTTCCTCAACTTAGTCAAATGGGTAAACGTTTAGGAATATGGAGGTTGGGCTTGGGTGCTTGTTAAGAGGCCATGTGGATAATTCATGTATAATCCAGATCCAATTGCTGGCCATCTCCGAGTTGGGGAGGGAAGGGAGGAAGAGAGACGATTTGGATATCATAATTTGGGAAAACATATGTGGAAGATTCTTATTCATTCCCAATAATTTAATTATTTAATTTAATATTAATAATTTAATAATTTAATTGGGAAAATAAAATATCTTTGAATAAAAAAAAAAGAGGCCACATGGTTATACTGCTCTCAAGACTGGGAGTGGGAAAGGTGAGTGGAATATTTGAAGAATGAGATGAAGTCGATGCTATGTATGTTCCAGGATCCAATGAGACCTTTCTGTTTTGTAAGAATTGTGACATGGTGGGAGAAGATAGTGGGGAGCAGGAGAGGTTTCCCAATGAATGAAATTAGAATATTTTAAAAAGAAAAGTTTTATGATTTTAAAGTATGTGTGACTGAACAAATTGCTCTTGATGTCCTTGAGGGTAGGGGTTTGTTCTTGTTTTGGGATCTTCAGCACCTAGCAGTACTTTGTATACAGTTGGTACATAATAAATGCATGCTAATTTTATAAGGATCATAGAGTTAGAAATGGCAAGGAGAGGCATTGAGGTCTTCAAGTCCATCTCCATTTTTCTGAAGCATAGTAGTAGTAGTAACTTGTCCAGGGTCATAATAGAGTCTAAGGCAGGATTTGAACACAGTTCTTTCTGACTTCAAGTGCAGCTCTCTATTATGTGATTCATTGATAGGACAGAGTTAAAAATGGCTAAATAGTCGAGCATCTCATGAATTTTTTTTTTAAACCCTTACCATCTATCTTAGGACTAATATTATGTATTGATTCTAAGGCACAAGAATAGTAAAGGTTAAGCAATGGGAATTAAGTGACTTGCCCAGGGTCACACAGCTAGGAAGTATCTGAGACCATGTTTGAACCCAGCACCTTCCATCTCTAGGTCTTCCTCTCAAACCACTGAGCTACCTAGCTACCCCAGGATCTCATAAATTCTGAATGATCTACTTGAACTCAATTTAGCAAACATCCATTGAGCACCTGAGAATGGCTTACAGATGTTCATGGGTATCTTGTAAAGTGAAGAACATAAACATTGCTATTTCTACTTCATAGATGAAGAAACCAAGACTGGAAGGGTTAAATGACTTGCCTAAAGTCATAGAGATAGTGTTGAAGTGCGTGTGTGGGATTTGAATCCAGGTCCTTTAACTGGTCTTACTGTCAGTGCTCTTACCACTCTATCAATCCCTCTTTCTCCCACCTTATTTTCCCATGGACAAGGAGGGGACTCAGACAGCCAGTCTTTCCATATCTAATTGTCCTCTTCTCCCTTCTAGGCAGCTAGGTGGCATAGTAAAATACAGGACCTGGAGTCAGGAAGACCTGAATTCAAATCCTGACTCAGGCTATCTCTCATGCCTAGAATGTTCCCTTTCCTCATTTCTAACTTATTGACTTCCCTTGTTTCCTTCAAGCATCAGCTAAATCCCCACCTTGTACAGGAAGCCTTTCCCAATCCCTCTTAATTCTAGTGCCTTCTCTCTTTGAATAATTTCCTATTTTTCCTGCATGTAGCTTGTTTGTACAGTACATATTTATTCTCTCATTGGTTTCTCATAAGAATGTGAGTGCCTTGAGGACAGGGACTATCTGTTTCTCTTTTTAAATTTCTTGGTATACAGAAGATGCTAACAAATGTTCTCAATTGACTAGTGGTGTGACCCTGGGCAAGTCACTTACCCTCTGTTTGCTTCAGATTTCTCAATTATAAAATGAAATGAGAATAGCATCTGCCTCTCAGGGTTGATGTAAGGATCAAATGAAATAACTTACAAAAGCTCTTTGCAAACCTTAAGGTCTTATATAAAGACATCTATTAATATGAAATGTGAGGAAAACTCTTCAATGTCCTGTTAACCCCTGAGAGCTGAATGTCTGCAAGCTCAAGCCAAGGGGAGATGTTGGGAATCCTGGGAGTTTGAATCCCACCTAAGATGCTGGCTTTTTTTTTCACATCTTAAATAAAGCTACCAATCAAGTTCTCCCCTCATCAAATGGAAGAAGTCTAGAGGATTAGGAAGAGTTGGTAAAATGTAATTTTATAGATTGGGACCATTTTACAGATGAAGAAACTGGGGCATATAGTAGTTGAAGAAGACATCAATGCCAAGAGGCAATTTTAAGAGCCAGCATTCACCAAGAAATCATCTCACCTCCTCCTCCAGGCAGTTTCCCTTGGAACAGTACCATTGCAATTCTGAGATCCACCTAGAACTGTGGCCCTTCCCTAAGGAGTACTAGTTAGCCAGAATCCACCATAGGAGACAAACATGGACATTTTACTTCTTTTTGATTGGTTGGTGACTCTCTTGGTGAGATAGGCTACTCTGAAGGCTCCCTGATGAGTCTGTATGAGTGAATTAAGTCTCTTCCATCATCATAGGATCATGGATTTAAAAGCCATCTATACTCTTTTCCCTAATTTTATAGAGGAGGAAACTGAGTCTCAAGGAGAAGAAATTACTTGCCCAAAGTCACAAAAGTAGTGATCATTAAAAGTAGGATTTGAATCCAGAACTTCTGGCTTTAGAGCTGGTGCTCTATTCACTGTCCCATGATGCCTTGACTCACTATAGAATTTTAGAGCTGGATTTAAAATTGAATGTTTGTTGCATAAAGGGAGATGATAGTTCCATAGTAGCCCTCATTAATCTAGTCTAATTGGTTTCTACTCAGCAAAGGTATCAAGTGTTCATTTTTTTCCAGTCGGAACAATTTACAGATAATATAGAATTAGAAAAAAAGTCTTACCAAGTCCTAGTCCTTATGGGGCTCACAGTCTACTGGGTAAGACCAATCTGGAACACTGGGTTCAATGGTTGCTGCTGCATTTTAGGAAAGACATTGATAATGGAACTTGATGCTTAATCTTTGAGGTAATAGGGAGCTCCTGGAATTCTTTGGAAAGGGAGGTGACACTCCTCAAGAACAGCATCCAGATAGCTGGAATTTGTTCAAAGAAGGCAGATAAGATGATGGAGGAGGAAGCTAGATGGGGTAGCGAATAGAGTTCTGGACCTGGAATCAGGAAGTCTTGTATTCAAATCCTGCTTGACAACTAGCTGTATGATCCTGAGCAAGTAATTTATCTGTGTTCCACCTCAGTTTCTGCATGTGTAAAACTGGGTTAATGGCACTTGCCTCCAAAGGTTATGAGGATTAAAAGAGACTGTGTTTGTAAAGCTCCATGTAAATACTAGCTATTATTATTATTAGGAACTGTGCCACGTCACCCAAGGGGTAGCTGGAGGAGCTGGGGAAGTTTAACCTGAGCAGCAAAGGCTTCCAAGGGGCAATGGAGCTAGCTTGCCATGTGGAAGAAGGCTTAGGCTTATTCTGTCTGGCTATAGAGGGCAGAGTTAGGAGAAACAGAGAATTTGCTTAAAAGCAGATTTAGGCTTGTTATTAGGAAAATCTTGTTCCTGATGAGAGCGGTCCAAGAGGGAATGGGCTGCCCAGGGAGGTGCCAGCTTCTCTCTCCCTGGAGGTCTTCGGGCAAGGGCTTAAGGGATGGTGTGCTCCTGGATGGATTAAAAGGGAATCCTGCTCCAGGATGCTTTGATGTGGGTGGCCGCTGAGCTCCCTTTGGACCCCAAGTTTCCTTCTGATCCATTGCCAAACATGACAGTTTCTCCCTTCACATCACCTCTAGACTTTGTCTCTTCTCCACTCCTACAGCCACCATTCTCAATGATGTGACTTCACCAAGATGGTTGATTCAGAAATAATTCCCCAAATGAATAACCAGTAATTTCCTATCTGTTAAGATTCAATCAATTTCGTGTGCGCACGCGCACGTGTGTGTGTATGTGTGTGTGTGTGTGTGTGTGTGTGTGTGTGTGTGTGTGTGCTCACCTCTCACTACAATAGGATGCTAACTGGACTTCCTGACACATTCTAATCCAGACACATCAGCTGCCTGGATGATGGTCCTGAAGAGGGTCACCTCCCTTTCCATTGAATTCCAGGGGCTCCCTATTACCTTGAGGATTAAGCATCAAATGTCTGGCATTTAGAACACTTTCCAACCCAACCCTCCCTACTTTTCTAGTCCACCTAATGGACATTATTTGCTCTCCTACTTTTCTCCTCTGGTCTATTTACTATTCTTCCCATCTTTTTCATCCATTCTTTGCACTGATTTGGCCCCATGTCTGGAATTCTCTCCCTCCTCAGCCTGGCCTCTTGGTTTTCCTGCTTCCTTCAAGCTTCAGTTCAAATCCCACCAGTAGGAGACCTTCCCCATTCCCTCACTGCTGCTCCCAGCTCCTAGTATCTTCACCTCTGCTGCTCCTTGTAGAGCTTGTATCCACCTATTGATCTGTCCATATGATTAGTCACTGGTGACTGACCTGTCTAGTCCTTGGAGCATGTTTGTGACCCTGGACAAGTCACTTGCTTAACCTTTGTTTGCTTGGTATCCCTAGAACTTAGCAAGATGGTTGGCATAGAGTAAGTGCTTAATCAATATTTGCTGGCTAATTGACTCAGTCTAACATCCTTTCCCAGCATTTTAGGGCAAAGTAACTTCTGTGTGTGTGTGTGTGTGTGTGTGTGTGTGTGTGTGTGTATACACACTCTCCTTCTGCCTTAGAATTGTTACTGAGTATCAGTTCCAAGGTGGAAGAGTAGGCAACATTTGGGTTAAATGACTTGCCCAAGAGCATACAGCTAGGAAGTATCTGGGGTCAAATTTGAATCCAGAACTTCCCCTCTCCAGAGCTGGCTTTCTATCCTATCCACTGTGCCTCCTTGCTGCCCCTTGGGTCCCTTATATTTAAAAGATGCTAATAGACTGAGAATATGGTTCTCCAAAAGCTTATCTGGCTCTACTAATTCCATCTCAGCAGAGCACAGGGATCTAGGGGGCTCTTGATTGCCTTGTTGTCTTGTCGCCTCTGCATGTTCAGTGGGGAATTATGGTTCTGACAGTTCCAGGACCAGCATAGTTTTTGCATCATCACCCACTGCCAATACCAAAGACCCTGTCAACTTGGTAGGACCAATTAAGATCATAGATATTCACCAAAGACTCATAAAAAACCCACTCACTCAGAAGGCTTAGCCCTAGAAAGTTATTGGGAGTTCTTTGCTCATATCACAGCGGCATAAAACAAACGGCTTGCTTTAAGCCTCTTATCAGCTAGGTGGTATCATAGATAGAACACTGGGTCTGCAATCAGGAAGACCTGAGTTCAAA
Source organism: Monodelphis domestica (assembly GCF_027887165.1). Classification (NCBI taxonomy): domain Eukaryota; kingdom Metazoa; phylum Chordata; class Mammalia; order Didelphimorphia; family Didelphidae; genus Monodelphis; species Monodelphis domestica. The sequence goes on along the minus strand of NC_077232.1, from coordinate 41,817,527 downwards.
TCCCACTTCAGATATGTATATATGGAGATTTTGAACCTTTGACTTCATTCCCCAGAAGTCCGCAGTATTTCCCAGAATTCCCTATAATCTCTCCTGTGTCTCCATATTGGCGAGATCACGATATTGGCATTTAAGTGGATGTATGCTCCTCCTATGCTCTCTCTTTGACCTGTAACCAGACTGAATTCAGGCAGTTCTTTTGCTTTAGATATTATTAATAAAGCTTTATAAAATAGTATATTTAGTTATTGTATATTAATTTTAATCTTTACAGATACTTACTAGCTGTGGGACCCTGGGCAACTTACCAAGCACCTGCTATTATTACCCTCATTCTACAATTGAGGAAACTGAGACAGACAGAGGTTAAGTAATAGCACCTACCTCCTAGTGTTGCTATGAGGATCAAATGAGATAAAATTTGGAAAAGCATTTATATTATACCTCCTGACACGTAGCATTTAATAAATGTTTGTTCTCTTTCTCCTCTTACCTCTCAGTAAGTCAGCAGTACTAAGAATTATAACTTGAGCAATAAGTGGAGTATAGGTAGAAAGTGTGGGGAGATTCTAGGAGGCTCAGTGGATGGAGATCCAAGTCTAGAGATAGGAGGTCCTAGGTTCAAATGTAGCTTCAGATACAGACTCTTGGGCAAGTCATTTAACCCCCATTGCCTAGCCTTCTGCTCTTTTGCCTCAGAACCAATATACAGTATTGATTCTAAGTAGGGTTTAGGAAAAATAAAAAGAAAGTGTGTTGGATTTGGAGAGATAGGATCTGGGTTCAAACCCCAGAAATTATTTAACTTTTCTGAGTTTGTTTCCTTAGCCTGCAAAATGGTGGGGTTGGACTTGATGGCTTTTATTTGACATCTTTGATCCTCTGAATTCCCCTGGTTCTTGCTCTGATCACACAGAGACCCTCCTTCCTATTGATTGGAGGCAGAAGCCTTCCAGTGAAATTGATTAGCCAAGAAAGTGATCGAGATGAATTTCCAACCCAGATTGGATTTGGAATCCCCCACCTTACACACCTGTTTGATGCTCAAAGCCAGGGTAGTATTCCTCGGTCCCAAACAAGTCTGTCCACGACATCAGGGGGTCACAGAAGGATGTGTTGGGTAGGAAGGTGCTGTGGGTTACTGAGTCCAACATCACTCTGAAAGAGGAATACACACGTATGTATGAGCTAAGGAACAGCATGACCAGGGAAGAGAGCCATCCCGAGACTGCTCACTGCACATAATCCCTCTAATAGGATAATCCTTGGCATTTACCTTGGGCCCTCTTGGGTTGTTTTGCTTTTTAAAACGTTGGAGTTCTGACCTATGGTTTCATAAGCACAGGTACTCCTCCTATTAATGGAAAATCTCCGTCAATGCAGATTAGAGACTCCCTCAGAATTCATAGCTTTGGAGAGCTTCTGGAGGATACTGAGAGGTTTCAAGACTTGCCTGGGATCATACAGCCAATATATGTGAGAGGTGGATTTGAATTCATGTCTTCCAGATTCTAAGGCTATATATCTATGTGATATATCGTGATATATCTATGTGATATATCGTGAAGTTTCTTATACTATTAGTCTCATAATAACTCTCCTCCCATCGACTCTTTCCTCCCTTCTGTACCTAAATATCTAAAAATGATGAGATCTGGGGCAGCGAGGTGGCTCAGTGGACATAGAGTCAGGTCTGGAGATGGGAGGTCATGGGTTCAAATTTGGTCTCAGACATTTCCTAGATGTGTGATCCTGGGTAAGTCACCTCATCCCAATTGCCTAGCTCTTACCGTTCTGCCTCGGAATCAGCACACAGTATTGATTCTAAGACAGAAAGTAAGGGTTAAAAAATGCTCAGATCTGTGGTAGGATCAGACTAAAGCACAGGAATGGTTTTTGATATAAGACCACTGAGTCAAGACTCAGAAGAAGACTAGGGCTCAGCCTGTCTAGTTCCCAGTCTGATGCTCTAGTCATTCAACAATCAATCAATCAAACAAGAAGCATTTATTTATCTACTGACTACTATGTGCCAGGCATTGCAAAGACAAAGATAAAAATGGAACAATCCCTGCTTTTGAGAAGCTCACATTCTAATACAACAACCAACATATGTCAAGTGAACCCTTTTTGTATTTACTGTAGGGGATGGAGAGATGAATAATATACAATCCTGCCTTCTAGAACTTTATAATCTAATATCTAAATAATTCTAATACAAAAGGAGTGCATAAGAGAGGTAGGAAGAAAAAATTATGTCAGGATTGAAGAAGGAAACATTTCCAGCTGGGGGATGAAGGAATACTCCTAAGAAGAGGAAGAGTTTGACCTCGAAGATGGGAAGGATTTCAACAGGGGAAAATGAGGACACTCCGTAACAAATGTTAGGTGCCTACTGTGTGCAGAGGAATATGCCCCAGAGCAGGGGATGCAAGGATATATACAACATAGACCTTGTTTTCAAGGCACAATCTCAGAGAGAGGCAGTGTGAAATGGAAATGGGACCTGATCTTAGAGTCAGGAGGAGTTGGACTCAACTCTTATTTCAGATATCGATTAGTTATTTGACACTGGGACTCAGTTTGCTCATTTGTAAAATGGAAAGGAGTTGAACCTGGCCCTTTTCCAGCTCCAAATTTGGGATTCCAAGACACATGAACAAATAATGATGACTCAAAGGAGCACTGAAAAGGATAGATGTATGAAGGAGCTCTGAGAAATCTGAGGATAAAGAATGCACTCAGCTTTAAAGGGAACCAAGGAAGACATTGAGGAGGAGATGATATATTAATTGGGTCTTGGAGGAAGGGGAAAGTTTTAATACAGATTTAGTACAGGGTGTTCCTTATGGGCAAAGGGGAACAAAAGCTCATAAATGGGAGAAAGGAAGGCAAATATGGAATATAGAAAGGAGGCAGGAACAAATGTCCAGAGATGGGGATTAGGGGATAAATAAGGGATATGGAAAGGAGGCAGGAGAACATTCACAGAGTCAGAAAAACAATGAATGTACCCAAGAAACAGAGAGTTCTCTAGTTTGGATAGAGTATAGAGAAGCAGAGGGAGCTAAGGGAAATAAGGTTGTTGAGGGAGGTGGTGCCAGATTTCAGAGGCTACATGAACTTTAACTGCAAATAAGAAAAAAAAAAACATTGAAAGGAATTTGGTTGTTAAAAAGGAATCTTGACTCTGTTAAAGCCTTTTGTTGTCTTGCTATGTATGGTGTAAAAGTGATGTGGAGTGTTCTTTGTTTTTTTTTCCCTTTGAAAACAAAGAAAAGTAATAAAAAAGAAAAGAAAAATTTTAAAATAAGTTATTATTTGTATAATAAACTTCCTTTATTTTTATATTACCATCATTTTTGCAAATATTCACCTCTTTCTCTTGACCACCTGAATGAAATTTTCCTTGCTACATCAAAAAAGGGTTTGACTAAAACACTCAATACAGGGACTCTGCCTGATAACATATGCAATGTTCTGCCCTACTAGCTTCCCATCTCCACACCAAGTGGAACTAGACACATTTTGTTTTTTTCTGCAGTCATTTGTGTTTTTTTTTTGATTGCTCAGAATTCAATGTCCTTCTACTGACTTTTTTTTTCTCATTTACATGGTTTTAGTTCTTACAGTTTCCCTCCCACACTTTTAAAAAAACAAATCACATATTTCTCTGAATTACTCCTACAGATCTCCTATTTTTTTTTTTTTAAACTAGACCTCTGATTTTATTGGTATAGTGCTGTGTTGGCAAACTTATGGCACCCATGCTGAAGTGTGCCGAAGAGGTCTGCTCTCCTCCCCTTTCCCACAGATTCCTGAGGACATTTTTCGCATCACCCACTCCTCTGCCAAGCAGCACTATGGGAGCACTTCTCCCTCTCCATCTAGGGTAAAGAGGTGGCTCACATGCAGTTTGGGCAACAGGTCTCTAAAAGGGTCACTATCACTGGCATAGGGAGTTCTGCACAAGGAACTCCCCTTTCCAAAGTGGCTAGGCACATGTTCTACAAGTTAGATCTTTGGGAATTTGCCTGGACCATGAGAGATTGTAATTTATCTAGGCTTATACAGGCTCTGAAATGTGAACTAGTATGTGCCAGAGGTGGGATTTGAACCCAGGTCTTTCTGACTCTGTGACCAACTTTCCTTATTACATCAGAGCTACCTCTCCCCAGCTTTTCTTACCACCTGGTATCATCACATGGATATCCTGTAGTAATTCAGTCATTCCTTAATCAATGGACGCTGGGTTTTCAAAGTTAAGTCAGATTAACAAGCAGTTATTAAATGCTTACTTTACACCCAGGCAGTGAGGCAGCTCAGTGGATAGAGAGCCAAACCTGGAGATATGAGGTCCTGGGTTCAAATCTGTCTGCAGATGTTTCCTAGCTGTATGACCCTGGAAAAGTCACCTAACCCCAGTTGCCTAACCTACATCATTCTTCTGCTTTGGTACCTGTATTTAGTATTGATTTAAAAAAAAATTCTTATCTTCTTTCTACCTTAGAATCAATACTGTGTATTGTTTTTAAGACAGAAGAAAAGTAAGGGCTAGGCAATGGGGGTTAAGTGACTTGCCCAGGTCACACAACTGGGAAACATTGGAGGTCAAATTTGAACCCAGGACCACCTCCCATATCTAGACTTGTCTCTCAATCCATTGAGCCACCCGGCTGTCCCTCTTTTAGTATTGATTTTAAGACAAAAGATAAATTTCTTTAAAAAAAAAAAAGCTTACTGTGTTCCAGGAGCTGAATTGTGATAGGTCCTACCCCACTGGAAGTCTGTCTAATGGCTCTTCACCCAGTGACTGGCCTGGCTTTGTTTGGAGAAGGTCTTTAGCTGGTTGACCACAGGGTGGGATCTTTCAGCCATACCACTTCTCCCATGCCACTGGATATTCTCCTCAGTCCTTTCCCTCCCCCACCTCTTCCTTTTAAGATTACCTTTGGCATAATTTTTTCACTTTTTTTTCTTTTACAACATGGCTAATGTGGAAATATGTTTTGCATGACTTCATAGTGTAATGGGTATCATATTTCTTGCCTTCTCAGTGGGTGGGGGAGGGAGAGAATCTGGAACTGAAAATAGGAAAATAAGATTGTGGGGGCAGCGAGGTGGCTCAGTGGATGGAGAGCCAGACCTAGAAATGAGAGGTTCTGGGTTCAGATTCTTCCTGGGCAAGTCACTAAACTCCCATTGCCTAGCTCTTACCATTCTTCTGTCTTGGAACCAGTACTAGTATTGATTCTAGGACAGAAGGTAAGATGAAAAAATAACCTTTGGGTTGAAATCCCATCTTTGCCACTTACTAGATGGCCCAATGGATGGAACATGGACCTAGAGTTAGGAAGATCTGAGTTCAAATCCAACCTCAGGCAGTTACTAGTCATGTGACCCTGGGCAAGTCACTAAACTCCCATTGCCTAGCTCTTACCATTCTTCTGCCTTGGAACCAGTACTTAGTATTGATTCTAGGACAGAAGGTAAGATGAAAAAATAACCTTTGGGTTGAAATCCCATCTTTGCCACTTACTAGATGGCCCAATGGATGGAACATGGACCTAGAGTTAGGAAGATCTGAGTTCAAATCCAACCTCAGACAGTTACTAGCCATGTGACCCTGGGCAAGTCATTTAACCTAATTTGCCTCAGTTTCCTCATCTACAAAATGAGCTGGAGCAAACAATGGCAGACTACTCCAGTCTCTCTGCTAAGAAAGTCCCAAATGGGGCACCAAGAGTCAGACATGACTGAAACAACTGAACAACAAAAATCAGTCTTACTCAGCTACACTACCCTTATTGCCTTTCATCTGTAGCCAATACCTCTTCTGTCCCCCATACTCAGAAAATAGACCAAACTCAGTAGGTCTAGAGTAACTGAACTTCAGGACTAAGAGACTTGCCTAGGTATCTGAGGCCAGCCTCAGGTCTTCCTAACTCAGGTCCAGGGTTCTAGGTGCTTCACCATCTGGCTGTCTATTTCTTCTAGTGCTACACACGGGGGTCCTGGGCTCATCCATGTGCTGTGCTATGTAGTTTATGGATGTACCACGACCTTCCCCATCATTAGGACATTAGAACAGATGGCTCAGGGAACATTTATGGCTTTGATTTTTTTTTTTTTGGCAATCTGGACCTGTAATTTCATCAATATTTCATCTCTTGGTGTGGACTCTTCTACCACTGATAATTCATCTGTAACTCAGAGTCTTTTTTTTTTTTTCAGAGTATTAAAGAATTAATTGCTTGGGGGCTACTAAGAGGCTCAGGGGTAGAGAGCCAGGCTTAGAGATGGGAGGTCCTGAGTTCAAATTTGACTGCAAATACTTTCTTACTGTGTTACCCTGGGTAAGTCACTTAATCCCAAATGTCCAGCCCTTATTGCTCTTCTGCCTTGGAACCAATACTTAATATTGATTCTAAGACCAAAGGTAAGGATCTACATTTGTAAAAATAATTAATTACTTGGGGGTATGGAGAGATAAAACAACTTGCCTGTGGTCACATAGCTAGGCTGTGTCAAAGGCAGAAGCTGAATTCAGTTCTTTCTTATTCCAAAGCCATCCCTCTATAGTGGATATAATCTGACTTTGGAGTCAAAAGATCTGGGTTTAAGTCTTATCTTTGACATGTGACCTTAGGCAAATCATGTAACTTCCTTGTGTCTCAGTTTCCTCATCTGTAAAATGAGGGAGTTGGATTAGATGGTCTCTGAGTTCTGGTTCTAGACCTATGTTAGCCTCTCCATATGAACATCTTTGTCATCAAGTCATTTAAGTCACGTCTGACTTTTTATATTTGAGGAAACTGAGGCAAAGAGAAGTTAAGTGGCTTGCTTGGTCACACAGTTTGTAAGTTTCTGAGGCTGGGTTTGAATTCAGGGCTTCTTGACTCTATCCACTGGGCCATCTAGCTCTCATCTCATATAACTAACCCCCCTCAAACCTTACTGCTCACACAAAGACTGTATCCTTTTGTCTTCCCAATATTCCTACCAGCTAGGACCAAAACCAGATGGGCAACCCTACTCTTGGGAGCAATGAATGGGTTAACCCACCCAGAATGTTATCGTGGTCATGAATCTCTCTCTGCAGATCTTGCAAAGGGGAGAATGGACTGGCTAAGGTTGGCCTGAGACTTTCCCATGGGATTTTTGGTTTTCTACACATGGCTGGTGGCTGAGGTGGGGGAAAGTGCCTGAAGCAAGGTCCCCCTCCACTAGACTGTAGAAAAACACTTCTAAAGCGCTCTAGGGGAAACATGCTTCCCTTCTCTCTGGGCCATTAGGTCCAAGGACTGGTGGGGCTGAAGAGGGAGAGAATTAGAAACAGAGACGTTTCCACCAAGGCAGAAATGGGCAGATTTGGATCCCCAAGGGCCAGTGGGGCCATATGCTCCAATCCCCTTTTTACAGGAGGGACTCATTTCAACCGACAGGTTCAGCTGGAGTCAGTGCCCAGCCCATTGGGCCATCCATGGGCTTCTTTGTTATAGATGATGACTTGGAGATCTCGTCCAGCTCTGAGCATTTGTCTTTGTGACTGTAGAACACAGAGCAGCTCTTGGATTAAATTCATTTAGCACGAATCTCTAGTAATAATAGTGCTTTGGGGAAAGAGGCAGGGGTGAGGAAACAACCATTTTTTTTAGCACCTACTATATGCCAGGCACTGTGCTAAGCATTTTTACAAATATTATCTCATTTGATCCTCACAACAACCCTGGGAGGGAGGTGTATTATTTTCCTCATTCCATTTTATAAGTTGAGGCAGAAAGAGGTAAAGTGACTTGCCCAAGATCACATGGCTAGTAAATATCTGAAGCCAGATTTGAATTCGAGTCTCTATGATTCCTAAGTCCAGCAATATTTACACTGTACTGAGCTGTTGTCACATTCATCTGATCAGCAAATTTTCTCTTTGGGGTATATGATACTGTTATCAGTCTTTTTTTAGTTGTGCCCAACTCTCTGATGACCGACCCCATTTGGGGTTTCCTTGGCAGAGACACTGGAGTGCTTTGCCATTTCTTTCTCCAGTTCATTTTACAGATGAGGAAACTGAGGCCACAGGGTTGAACAACTTGCCTAGAACCACACAGCTAATAAATCCAGAGGCTAGCTCTGAACTTAGGAAAATGAGTTCCAAGCCTGGCTCTCTGTCCATTGAACATCTAGCTGGCCAATTCTACCACAAACTGCTAAAAATTCTGCTAAGAAAATTAAAAAAAAATGTTCTGAATTTTAAGATCCATTACTGAAAAGTTCCTCAGATTAATTTTTTTTTTCTGGTTGAGATCTGTGATTCCATATTTTGGATAATAGTATGATGGTGTTGTCAAGTCAATAAACATTTATTAAATGTTTACTATGTGTCAGGCACTGTGCTAAGAGCTAGAGCTACAAAAATAGGCAAAAAAAAAAACCATCACAATTTTCAAGGAGCTCCCAAATGAATGGGAGGAAGATTCAAATAGCCAAACACAAACAAAGGATATATGGGATGTCTTGGAAATTATCTCAGAGGCACTAACATTAAGGAGAGCAAGACTTCTTCCAGAAGGTGCAATATTAGCTGAGTCTTGCAAGAAGTCAGGGAAGCCAGGAGATGAAGATGGGAAGAGAGATAATTGGGGGGACAGTGAGTGAAAATGCATAGATTTAGGAGTCATATCTTATGGGAAGGACAGCAAGGAGACCAGTGTCACTGGGTCATAGAGTACATGGCAGGGATTAAAATATAAGAAGACATGGGGCCATATTGTAAAGGACTTTAAAAATGATATAGAGGGGCAGGTAGGTGGTTCAGTGGATAGAAAGCCAGGTCTGGAGATAGGAGACTCTGGGTTCAAATCTGACTTCAGATATTTCCTAATTGTGTCACCCTGGGCAGGTCACTGAAACCCAGTTGTCTAACCCTTACCACTCTTCTACCTTGGAACCAACATTTAGTACTGAATCTAAGACAGAATGTAAGGATTAGAAAAAAAAAGCCATTTGGGAGATTTTTGTATTTGATCCTAGAGGTAATAGGGAGCCAAGGAAATTTATTAAGTAAGGGGAAAAGGGTATAGGATATGATTAGACCTGTACTTTAGGAAAAATACTTTAATGGCTGAATGGAGATTGGATTGGAAATGGGGAGTGATTTGAGGCAGGCTGACCCACTAGCAATTGTCCCCATAGTCCATGTGTGGTGTGATGAGGGACTGAACCAGCGTTATGACAGTATCAGAAGAGGGAAGAGGAAGCATATTTGAGAAATATTGCAAAGGTGAATTTAACTGGGATCAATAACATTTTGAATATGGGGGATGAAGGAAGTGGAGTCAAGATGGCGGCTCTGTAGCAGCAAAGGTTGAAACAATTCTGATTATCCTTCCATACCAATCTTGGATATGGGGATGAGAGATATTGAGGATTCTAGGATGACTCCTAAGTTGTGGGCCTGAGGGCCTAGAAGGGTAGTGGTACTCTCAAAAATAATGGGAAAGTTCCAAATTGGGGAGAATTTGGGGGGAAAGATAATGAGTTCTGTTTGGGCTATGTCGTTAAGATGTCTACTGGACATCTGGTTAGAAATGTCCAAAAAGCAGATGGAATTCCAAGACTGGAGGTTAGGAGAGAAGTTAGAGCTGGATAGATAGATCTGAGAATCACCTTCATAGAGCTGATGATTGAAATGACCTGCTGAGAATCTCAAATCCTAGCTCCCTGTACTGATCATACTTTTCTCTTCAGGAGCCTGGAGTGATACTATGGGGAATTCAGGAGAACTTAGGTTCAAATCCTATTTCTTCCATTAATTATGTGACCTTGGGTGAGTCACTTAACTCTCTGAATCTTAGTGGGCATTCTGTGTACACTTAATTATTCATCTCTTATTTGTATGTGGTCTCTTCCTTTAGAATATAAGCTCCTTGAGGCTGTGTGTGTGTGGTGTCTTTTTGTCTTCTTTGTATCTTTAGTGATTAGCACAGTGCCTGCACAGAGTAAGTACATACTAAATGTTGATGATGATCATGAGATTGTCAAAGATGAAAGATATAAACTCCTTGAGGGAAGGAATTATTTTATTTTATTTTTTTGTCTTTGTATCCCACCTCTCCCTCCAACCCCCATCCCCTGAACATAGCAGGCACTTATGAAATGTTTGCTGATTAACTGATTAACAAGATGCCTTCTGGGATCCCTCCTAGCTTTAAATCTATGATCCTGTGATCTTTGGGCAAGTTCCTTTCCTTTTCTGGGCCCTCAAGATAATCTAGTTAAATTCCTACATAATATGAATAAGGCTTCTTCCAGGATTTATAATCTCTGTGTGCCTCCCTCCTTCTGCTCGCCTTGTCCCTCACAAATACCTATTCTTCTCCCTTTGCTAACCACCCAGTCAAGGGAAGGTGAATAATCCTGTTAAAAGACAGAGCCCTAATTAATGCAGAATGGAGCCTCAGCCAGGGAAGGGAGACAGGATGCTCTCATCACTCTTCCTTCCAATCTCAATTAGTCCATAGTGGAAATTAACCAATCAGCAATTTTCTAATAGCTCAATTTCCCTCCAGAGAAAGAACTGTTGGAGTTGGATGGATGCAGATCAAAGCAGACTGTCTTTCCCGTCAGTGTATTTATGATTTTATTTGGGGAGTTGATTTTGTATGAATGTGCTCTGATGACAGTGACCAGCATGGAAGTGGGTTTTGTAGGAGAATAAAAATAAAAACAAAAAACAAACTAAATTCCTAAAAGAATATGAATTCTTCTCCTCCTGGGCAATATCATCAGACCCAACAGATTTTATGGTGTTAGCTACAGGGACTATACCTATAGGTGTCTTAGTCCTTGAGGAAAGTCTTAGCATCACAGAAGTACAGAATGTTAGAGTAGGAAGGGAGCTCAGAGATAGTACAGACCAATATATACCCCTTATAAAGGATTACTCAGTCAGGTGACAAGTAGTTAATAAAATCCCTACTATGTGTCAGGCATTGTGCTAAAAAAAAAAGGCAAAAAACAGGCCTTGTTCTCAAGGAGTTCATAGTCTAATGGGGGAGTCTAAATGCAAACAACCATGTACAAACAAGCTGTATACACAAAAAATCGGATATAATCATCAGAGGTCAGACATTTGTATTAAGAGGGATCAGGAGGGGCAGCTGGGTACTTTAGTGGATTGAAAGCCAGGCTTAGAGACAGGAGGTCCTGGGTTCAAATGTGGTCTTAGATTCTTCCTAGCTGAGTGACCCTGGGCAAGTCACTTAATCCTCGTTGCCTAACTCTTACCACTCTTTTGCCTTTGAACCAATAAACAGTATTGCTTCTAAGACAGAAGGTAAGGCTTTTGTTTGTTTGTTTGTTTTTTTAAAGAGGGATCAGGAAAGGGTTCCTGTGATAATTCTAGCTGAGATGAAGGAATCCAGAGGAGCCAGGAGATGATAAGGTGGGAGAGAGTTCCTGGCATAGGGAAAAACCAGTGAAAATGCTTAGAGATAAGAGGATGGAGTGTCATGTGGGAGGAACAGCAAAGAAGCTGGTATCATTGGATCACAGTGTATCTGGAGGAGAATGAGATATAAGAAGACTTAGGAAGAGGAAGTGCAGGGTGGGGGAAGGTTGTGAAGTATTTTAAAAGCCAAAGAGCAATACTAACAAGTATTAGCCTTTGCTTGAAGACCTTCGATGGAGGGGAATTCGCTGGTTGCTAATTTTCACTAATGTATAATTCTTTTTTTCTTCTTTAATTTTTTTGGGATAATTTCTAAAAAGGGTTTTCTGAAATCCAGCATAAAGTTTTCTTTATGTGGTTTCCACCTACTGTTCCTAGTTCTGCCCTCTGCAGCCAAAAAGAACATGGCCAATGCCTCTTCTACACTGATATCTTTTCAAATACCAGAAGACAGCTACCATGTTTCCCCTTGTGTTTTCTCTCCTTCAAGTCCCCTGGTCCTCCAGCTCATCCTCAAGTGGCATAAATAGAAAAGGCCTTCACCATCCTCGTTACCCTTCTCTGGATGCTCTCCAGCACCCTCTCCAAAATGAAAGCCCAGAAATGAAGGCAAAACTACAATTTCTGCTACCAAGCAATCAAAGGCAGGAATGGATGCCTTTCCATTACAGGGTGGCTCTCTATGGTACCCTTGGGAGTTGGAATTAACTTTAGGGGTCTTCTAGTCATGGGATGGTAGGCTCATGGATTGAGAGTTGGAAGGACCATGGAGGTCATCTGGTGCAGCTTCATTATTTTATAGAATTGGAAACTGAGCTCAGAGAAGTTGCCTTGTCCAAGGTCACATGGGCTGTAAGTGACAAAGCCAGGATCCTAATTCAATTCCTCTGAGTCTAAGTGTGATGTTCTTCCCAGCTTGCCTCCCAATTAGAAAAGAGAGGTGTGCTCTCAGTCATAGTCGTCTTAACTAGACATCCAAGTCTTTGTTAGGTGGAGATACCTAGTCAGATTCAGAAGGTTCTATCATGGGTTTCCTGTTTCCTCTAGGGCTCCTTCCTAAGAGTTCTCAGAGCAGGTTTGCTTGCTTGTTTGCCAGGTGCCTAGGATAGGGGCCCAATCAGGACAGATGAACTTCCAGAAGATGTCCTTGCCCTGTGGACTCCTCACCTCATACAAATCTGAAGCTACAGTGTTCTTGGGGGAGAGACATCTTGGGGGAGAGCACCAGAGGGAGGGGAAGTAAGTAAGCCTCTGCTGGAAAAGAAATATTGCTTCCTGACCCTGCTAGGGATCATTAGCTTCACCCTGGGCAGGTGTTAAAAAAATGAACCTACCTGAACTTTGGGTACAGAGGCTGGATCTGTCCAGAAACAGCATTGGTAGAGAATATGGAACCCTAGGATGCTAATGATGTGGGAAAAAGTGGTGGGGGCCTGGGGGGGGTGAGGGATGGTAGCATGGTGTAGGGGCTTTAGGAAGACCTGGGTTCTTACTAGCTGTGTGATCCTGGGCAAGTCACATAACCTCTGTCTGCCTCAGCTTCCTGATCTGTAATATGGAGATAATAATAACATCCACTTCACAGTTTTCTTAAATAAAAGTATGAGCTTGATTAGAGAAATGTAAATGAAAATAGCTCTTGAGATATCATCTCACACCTATCAGATTGGCTAAAATGAAAAAAGGGGAAAATATCAAATGTTGGAGAGCTGTGGGAAAATAGGGACACTAATACACTGTTGGTGGAATTGGGAACTGATCCAACCATTTTGGAGAGCAACCTGGGCTCATGCTCAAAGAGTTATAAAACTGGCTATACCTTTTGACTCAGTGATACTACTATTCAGTTTATTTCCAAAAGTGATCAGGGAAAAAGGAAAAGGACCTATATGCTCTAAAATAGTTCTAGCAAAATGACTGTTATAGAAAAATATTTTACATGATTGCTCATGGAAAAGCTATATCAGATTGCTTACCATCTCAGTGCAGGGAATGAGGATGAGGAGGGAGAGAGGGAGAGAATTTGAGACTCAAAATTCTTTTGAAAATGTTCGGGGGGGGGGTGCAGCTGGGTAGTTCAGTGGATTGAGAGCCAGGCCTAGAGATGGGAGGTCCTAGGTTCAAATCTGGCCTCAGACACTTCCCAGCTGTGTGACCCTGGGCAAGTCACTTAACCCTCATTGCCTAATCCTTACCACTCTTCTGCCTTGGAACCAATACATAGTATTAATTCTAAAACAGAAGGTAAGGGCTAGGGGAAAAAAGAAAAGAAAGAAAATGTTGGGAATTATTTTAACATGTAATAGGAGAAAAAATTAAATTAAAAGATGTAGTCAAAATCAATCTACTCAAAATTTCTTATGGTAATGTCATTATTTCTTTCCCAAGGTGACCAGAGAAAAAGGAAAAGAACTTACATATTTATCTATACCTAAAATATTTACAGCAGCTCTTTTTTTGTGGTGGCAAAGAACTGGAAATGGAAGGAATGGTCACCTATTGGAGAATGGCTTAACAGTTTGTAGCATATGGTTGTAATGGAACACTACTGCATCATAGGAAATGATGAACAGCCTTAATTTTGGAAAAATATGGATAGATCTACATGAAATTATGAAGAGTAAAATGAGCTGAACTGGGGGCAGCTAGATAGCTTAGTAGATTGAGAGCCAGGCCTAGTGAGGGGAGATCCTGGGTTCAAATCTGACCTCAGACACCTTCTAGCTATGAGACCCTGGGCAAGTCACTTAACCCCCATTGCCTACCCTTACCATTCTTCCACCTTGAAACCAGCATACAGTTTTATTTTAAGGCTGAAGGTGAGTGTTTAAAAAAAAGAAAGGAAAAGAAATGAACAGAACCAAGCAAACATTATATACAGCAATAGAAACATTGTTTGAAAAATGACTTCTGTAAATCCCCCTCCAGAGAAAGAACTGATAAATAGAAATAATAATAAATAATATTATTTATATTGTCATTTATTATATAATAATATAAATAATTTTATTTATTGTATATTAGTAATAAAATAAAATGCCATTTATATTATTATTTATAATATAATAATAAATAGAAAAGAAAAAATAATAAGTATAAGACATAGTTTTATATATATCTCTATATATCTTCTCGTCAAATGATGCCTTCTCTAATGGGGGGAGAAGAGAGAGGGAGGGAATTAACTGGATATTTTAATGTAACAAATGAATAAATTGTAAAACAAAACAAAAAAAAACAGTATGAGAACAATTTCTGCATTTAGATGAACCACTGTTGGACAAGTATAAGTTGGGGGATATTTGGATCAACAGTATTTCCATTGGTTAAAACTTTTTTAGTTGAATAAAATTAATTAATTTAATTTATGAACAAATGCCTATTTTCTCTTAATTTCCCCTCCCCATTGGAAAAAAAGAAAGAAGGTAAACATATTCAAGCAGAACTAACTCCCTTCACTGGCCATTTCCTCCCCAAATGTATCTGTGTTCACTAGCACCTTATGAGGATGGATAAGCTAATTCATGTGAAGAACTTTTTAAATGTGAAAAAGCTATAGACATGTAAGCTATTCCCAAGCATCAAGGGCACAGCAAGCTGGAATACACCAAGGAAATAAAACATTGGTCCCCTGAAGTCCTGGACCTGCCTTCAGTGCATTTGCTCAGGCTGATTCCTACACCTGGAGTGCCTTCCCTCTATCCCATCATAGGAGAATTCTTTCCTCTCCTTTAGTATCTCAGCTATAGAGTTGGAAGGGATCTCAGAGGACCCTAGTGCAATTCCTTCATTTATGAGTGAGGAATCTGAAACATAAACAGGAGGAATAGCTTGCCTAAGGTCCCACAGGTAGAAATGGACAGATCTGAGATTTGAACCCAGATCCTTGAATCACTCTTTTCATGTCCCTTTCCATTTTTGTTGTTAAGTTTTTTTTTCCTTCAGTTGTGTCCAACTCTTCATGACCCCATTTGGAGTTTTCCTGACAAAGATACTGGATTGGTTTGCTATTTCCTTTTCGTTTTATATATGAGGAAACTGAGGCAAACAGGGTTAGGAACCTTGCCCAGGGTTACACAGCTAGTGTCTGATGGCAGCTTTAAACTCAGATCTTCCTGATTCCAAGCTCAGCACCATGTAGTTACCCATCTCTTTCTATTAGAGACATAATAGTCCTAAGGACTGCCTCCTTCTTTGTGAAGCTTTCCCTGATTTCTCTTATTAGTATCACAGAATCTCACAGGAGCTCAAACACCACCTATCATAACTCATACCTGACCCAGAATCCTCTCAGTAACAAGCCCGAGTGATCACCCATCCAGCTTTGGCTTGAAGACCCACAATGAAGGGCTGCCCACCAGCTTCTGTAACTATTACTCATTCTGCTTTGGGACAACTCTGTTAGGAAGTGGTCTCTGGTTGGCATGAGGGATAAACTGGCCTTTTGGCAGCTTTTACCCAGCATTCCTGGCTAGGTACCAGCTCTGTCCTTTGGGGTGATAGTGACCCTCAGGCCTCATATAATACTTTGATTCAGGTCTCTCTTATTCACTTGTCAGACAATTGGGTATGAGAAGTAGAGATTGTGTCCTCTCTCTGTGACCAGACTCCCTGAAGGAAAGACTATGTCTCCAGCACCAGTTTGTATTTTTCTTTAAACCATAACTTTCTGTCTTAGAGTAGGTTCTAAGGCAGAAGAGCGGCAAGTGCTAGGCAATTGGGGCTGTGACTTGCCCAGGTCACACATCTAGGAAGTATCTAAGGTCAGATTTGAACACAGGACCTCTTGTTTCCAGGCCTGGCTCTCTGTCCATGGAGCCACCTAGTTGCCTCCAGCACCAGTTTGTATTAAGTAGGATTTTAGGATCAGAACTTTAAAATTGAGAGGAACCTTAGTGAACCAACTACCTCATTTTACAGATGGGGAAACTGAGACCTATACAGCCTAAGGTCACAGATAGCAGATGGCAGATCCAAAATTCAAACCCTGCACTTTTTACTCCAAACTTAGTGCTTTTTTTTTTTACTGAGTTACACTGTTTCCATTTAATTGTAAGACTATATCAAATTACTCATTTCCTGGCCTTGGTGGTTGTTTTTCCCTCTCTAAGAAACCAGAGAAGGAAGGTATCCTAAAGGAATCATTTGCTACCTTTTTTAAAAGATCATGGTTCAATTTAATAAGCTTTGGAAATTCTGTCTTAGTCCTTGCCCTCAAGAAGATTATGTTATAGAAGGGCAAGGGTTCTTTTGGTTTTTTTAAACCCTTACCTTTCATCTTAGATTCAATACTATTCATTGGTTCTGTGAAGATAGGATTAACTCTCCCCTTGCTATTTTTAAATTAATCAATTAAAAACTGAAAACATCCCTACTGAACACTAAGGTTTTTGTTGATTAATTTAAAAATAAACAAGGGGAGAGTTAACCCTATCTTCCCAGTTCCAAGGCAAAAGAGTGGTAAGGGACTTAAGTGACTTGCCCAGGGACACATAGCTAGGGAGTGTCTGAAGCTAGATTTGAACCCATTACCTCCCATCTCCAGGTTTGGATTTCTTAGTTGCTCTTAGTTGTACTTAGTTGCCTCCAATGGCAAAGGTTCTTAACTTGGGGTCCACAGGCTCCTAAAGAAGTCCATGGGGGGCAGCTGGGTAGCTCAGTGGTTTAAGAGTCAGCCCTAGAGACGGGAGGTCCTAGGTTCAAATCTGGCCTCAGCCACTTCCCAGCTGTGTGACCCTGGGCAAGTCACTTGACCCCCATTGCCTAGCCCTTACCACTCTTCTGCCTTGGAGCCAATACACAGTATTGACTCCAAGACGGAAGGTAAGGGTTTAAAAAAAAAAAAGAAGTCCATGGATAGATTTCAGGGGTTTGAGAATTAGGATTGGCAAAAAAAAAAAAAAAATTATATTATTCTTTTCACTAACTTTTGCTGTCCTTTGTAATCCTTTCTGGCTTATTTTATGGATTTCACAATGTTTCTGAGAAGTTTGTGGGCTTCCCCAGCCTGCCCAAGAGGACTGTGACTCAAAACAGGCAACATACCCCCATCTAGGAGATACAATTGTGACAGAGGAAAGTAACTGGAGAGAGAGCAGGGTGGGGTGGGGTGGGGGTGGGCAGGGTCTGGGAAGACTTTCTGAATTTGTTTGGTTTTCTCATATTAGAAATGCAACCAGTGAGACCTTTTAACTAAAAGCTCATTTTCTTAATTTTCTACCTAACTGGTGTTCAGGGCAGGTGGTAGGTGTCTTCTCCGTAGTGAACAGAAAAGACGATGGGGTTTAACCAGATGCGGGGGTTAGGTCTAGTTGTAAACATCAGCCAAGAAAGGATCAGACCACGGGGCCAAGTTTTGAACACAGCATCCTGTTCTAGCAAATTCCAAGAAAAAATGGCAACAACATACCCTTTGGCCCAGCAATCTCGCTGCTGGGCATAGATGCCAAGAAGGTCAATGGCAGAAACAAAGGTTCCATATAGGCCAAAAAAAAAAAATCAGAGCTACACCCTTTGTGGTGGGGGCACAAACACACCTGGAAACAAAGGCCGTGTCCATCAGCTAAAGAGGAATACTGAATAAAACTGAGGCATAGGAATAGGACGGAATACCATTGTACCATGAGAGGCAAGGAGTACGAGGAATTTGGTGAAACATGGCATTACTTGAATAAAGCAATGTAGATCGGAGATAGTTAATACCAGGAATACAATATAAACAATGACCTCAGTAATGGAAATGAGAGCAGTACCAAAGGCAGCTGGACTCAGATGAACTGGAATGAAGAATGCAAAGAGAAGGGTAGAGAGGTTGGGGACTATGGATGCAGAATAGGACATGCACTGCTAGATGATTTGGCATAGAATTTTTTTTTCTACATTGGAAAGAATACACAGAATATTGGTTCCAAGGCAGAAGGGTATGGAAATATAGAAGAATATGCCTCTGGTATAAAAAAGTAAATTAACAAAAGGCATTAGTAATATTTTTAAATGAACAGTTACAAATAATGACCTGAGTTTCATTTGTAATACGAAGGGGCTGGATTTATTTTTATTTTATTTATTTCTAAACCCTTACCTTTTGTCTTATCAATACTGTGTATTGGTTTCAAGGCAGAAGAGTGGTAAGGGCTAGGCAATGGGGGTCAGGTGACTTGCCCAGGGTCACACAGCTCAGAAGTATCAGAGGCCAGATTTGAACCTAAGACTTCCTGTCTCTGGGCCTGATTCTCAATTCACTCAGCCATCCAGCTGCCCCAAAAGGACTGGATTTAATAAATGACTGGATCAGGATTCAGGAAGACCTAAGTTCAAATCCAGACTCAGACACTTACTGGACAAGTTACTAAACCTCTGTTTGCCTCAGTTCTTCTTCTGTAAAATGAACTGAAGAAGGAATGGCAAACCTCTCCATTATCTTTGCCAGGAAACCAATCCCCAAAATGGGATCATGAAGAGTTCTACCTGACTAAAGCAGCTCAGTAGTGACAACAACAGATTTAATGATCTTTAAAATCATTGAGGTATAGTAGAAAGAATACTGCCTCTGGAGTCAGGTGTTGTTTAATCCTTTCAGTCATATCCAATCTTCATGATTTCATTGGAAGGTTTGCTCAGGATCATACAGCTAGTAAGTATCTGAGGCTGAATTTGAACTCAGGTCTTCCTGACTCCAAGCCCAGTGCTCTAGCCACTTTGTCATCTTGCTGCTCTAGAATCAGAAATTCTGGGTTCAAATTTTGCCTCTGATGATTCCTATGCATGTAACTTTGGGCAAGTCATTTTTTGTCCCTGGGCCTCAGTTTCCTCATCTGTAAAATGAAGGAATTAGATCAGATGCCCTTTAAGTTTCTTTCCAACTCTAGACAACTCTATTGTCATAATGTCATAGCATTATTGATTTAAAGCAGGAAGGGTCATTAGTGATTGCTTTAGTGAAAGTGTTCTAAGGTGAAACCTTAGAATAAAGCTTGTTGTTGTTTTTTAAAGCCTAACCTTCCTACTTGGACTAGGTACTGTATATTGGTTCCAAGGCAGAAGAGTGGGAAGGGCTAGGCAATGGGGGTCAAGTGACTTGCCCAGGGTCATACAGCTAAGAAGTGTCAGAATCTAGATTTGAACCCGGGACTTCCTGTCTCTGAACCTGGCTCTCAATCTACTGAACCACCCAGCTGTCCAGAATCAAGTTTTTAAATGTTTAGATGAGACTCATAGGCTTTACAAGGCAGACCGATTACACTGACATAAAGATGTCATTTTTCTTCCAATACAAGTTCCCCAGCCCCTCCACTCTCTGCTTACGGACCTCTAATCTGGCCCAAACTTGTCACGTTACGGATGAAAGACTTATCTGAGAGACTTTCCCAAGGACATACTGTTCCTAAGAACCAGAACTTGAACTCAGCGCAAATGGTCCAACTCCAGCTTCCCAGCTCTTTCCTCTCAACTTGGAAACTTCAGTGATTATTAGCTTGGATCTTGCAGAGGCTTTGAAAGAAGCATGTACTACCGCGAAGCGCCAGCAGAGGGCCAACTAACCCATTTTGAAACTCGGCACCCAGAGTTCCTTAGGTCTGGGATACTGGGAGTGCATGGAAAAACCCAAGCCTGGGTCTACCCGGGAATGTTATCCTGGGAGGGGGGCTGAGGGCGCGGAAGAACGAGGATGGCGACTTTGGAATGAAGTGGCTCTTTAAAAGACTCCATGGCAACGCCAAGAGAAAGCCTTTTTGTTTAAAGAGAGGACCGCTGGCTGGAGGGATAATCCTGTGGGAGCCCAGAGGAAGCCTAGAGGTCATCTCGTCCACTCCCTCTTTATACAGATGAGGAAACCGTGCCCCCGAGAGGCCAGTGCCTGGCCCAAAGGCCCCCGGGGCCCAAATGGAGTTGGGATTCAGAGCTGGGTCCTCTTCCTTCAGCTCCCAAGTTTTTCTCCCCCCTGGGGCACGCCATCCCTTTGGAGGACAGAGAAATGGGCTGGTGGGTGGTAGAAGGAATGGCCCTCTCTTTACCAGGACCCTTTTCTCTTTGGGCCAATGGCCACCGTCTATAGAAATCATCCTCTACGTCTAGGAAGGAAAAGGGGAGGAGTAGAATGCAGCTCTGGCAGGGCTTCCCCAAACACTCGCCCTGCTTCAATCCTGGGTGCTTCGGGGCCCTCCACCCCCCCCCCCCCACCAGCTGGGAGGTGGGCCTCCCTGGAGCACCCCTTCACTTAGTGTTTCTACTGGAGACAGTCTGTCCAGGGGGCGAAGGAGAAGGAGCGCTGAGTGATGAAGGAAGCTGGCATAACGAAGCCCTCCCCCGGCCCGGGACCCCCACTGAAAATGCAGAGGAGAAAAGCAAACAGGGCTTACGTGAGGAGGGAGGCTAATCCTGCTGCTGACCGGGCTCACTTAGGTCCCAAGGGAGGGCTCAGAGCGAGAGCAGCTCCTAGCAGCAACGTCCAGTGGGGCTGGAGGCACCTGCAGCTCTGTGATATAAGTAACACCTACAGACAGGTCTGTTTGGTTTTTCAGGTTTCAGTGCACAGCCCCTTTGATGACGGTGACATACAGTCTGACCAGTATGACACGGCTCCTCGGAGGGGGAGCCACTGGGGCTCACCTGCAGAAAGTTTACCTTTATCCTGTTTTTGTGTGGCTGGGGCGGGGGAGGAGACGATGCCCATTGGACCCTAACTGATGGGCTACCTTTCCACATGGGCTTCCATCCCATTCCAATCCATGCCGCCGGTGGTTAGTAAGCAGCTACTACCTACAAGGCACTGGGGATACAAAGACCCAACAACCCCA
Source organism: Monodelphis domestica (assembly GCF_027887165.1). NCBI lineage: Eukaryota > Metazoa > Chordata > Mammalia > Didelphimorphia > Didelphidae > Monodelphis > Monodelphis domestica. Next base: position 41,796,281 of record NC_077232.1, on the reverse strand, counting down.
GCCCCAGCCCCACCACCAACGGACCCTGCTTGGAGGAGTCGCCATTGGACTGGAGGAGGCTGTCCCATCAATGCAACTCCACAAGCACTGAGGGAACACTATGCTAGAAGGTGGCTGGGTGCTTCAGTGGAGAGAACGCTAGCCCTGGGAAGACCAGAGTGCCAATCTGACTTCAGACATTCACTAGCTGTGTGACCCTGGGCAAGTCACTTAACCTCTGTTCACCTTAATCCACTGGAGAAGAAGTGGCAAACCACTCCATTATCTTGGCCAAGAAAATTGCATGGAAAGTTTGGTCCACAGGTCACAGAGTCAGACACTACTAAGCAACATGGGTGGTTCAATGGATAGACCATTGGCTTGGAGTCAGGAAGAATTGGATTCAAATCCAGCCTCAGACACTGGCTAGTTTTGTCACACAGGGCAAGTCACTTAACCTATTTGCCCCAGGCATCTAACTTCAGATATTCACTAGCTGTGTGACCCTGGGCAAGTCACTTAACCTCTGTTTACCTCAACCCACTGGAGAAGAAGTGGCAAACCACTCCATTATCTTGGCCAAGAAAATTGCATGGAAAGTTTGGTCCACAGGTCACAAAGAGTCAGACACTACTAAGCAACATGGGTGGTTCAATGGATAGACCATTGGCTTGGAGTCAGGAAGAATTGGATTCAAATCCAGCCTCAGACACTGGCTAATTTTGTCACAAAGGACAAGCCACTTAACCTGTTTGCCCCAGGTATCTCATTTACAAAATGAAGATAATAACAGCAGTTCCCTTTCAGGGTTGTTGTGAGGATCAAATGAGATAATATTGGTGAAGTGCTTCAGTAGTAGGTACTTAAAAATGCTTATTTCCTTCCTTATCACCCTTGATATTCAGAACAATCTTCAGGGTTAGGTGCTAGTATTAGCTCCATTTTACAGATAAGGAAACTGAGGCTGAAACACAGATGTAACCATGTCACTCTAACTCAAATTCCAATGGTTGCCTAGCATCTCTAGGAGCAAATATAAAATCTGTTGGTGTTCAAAGTCCTTTTTAACCGGCCCCCACCCCTAATCTTCTTACACCTTTCTCCCTTCCCATGTAATAATCTGCGATCCATTCACATGGGATCCCTAAGACACTCCAACTCTGGGCATTTTCACTGGTTACAGCCTATTCCCAGAAAGTTCCCCCTTCTCATCTCTGTCTCCTTCTGGCTTTCCTGGTTTCCTTGAAGTCTCAACTGAAATCCCACCTCCTCCAGGAAGCCTTTTCTAACCCCTCTCAATCCTAGTGCTTCCCTCTCTTGTTTATTTCCAATTTATCCTGCCTGTAGCTTGCTGGCACATGATTGCCTATGTATTTTCTCCCTCGTTAGATCAGGAGCACCTTGAGAGCAGAGAATGTCTTTTATCTTTTTTGGCATCCCAGTACTTAGCACAGTGCCTGGCACTTTTATTGACTGACTTTCTGATGGAGTCTGAGGGAGATTAAATGATTTATAGAGAGAGGATCACTCAGGTGGCCACCATATTAGCTTCACATAGCTCTTTTGGAAGCTCCTAACAATACAAGTCTCTTCCCTCTTCTCTTTTCCTTTCCCTTCCCTTCCCCTCGCCTCTCTTTCCCATTTTTCCTCTCCTCTCCTTCCCATTTTCCTCTCCTCTCCTTCCCATTTTCCTCTCCTCTCCTCTCCTTCCCATTTTCCTCTCCTCTCCTTCCCATTTTCCTCTCCTCTCCTTCCCATTTTCCTCTCCTCTCCTCTCCTTCCCATTTTTCCTCTCCTCTCCTCTCCTTCCCATTTTCCCTCTCCTCTCCTCTCCTTCCCATTTTTCCTCTCCTCTCCTCTCCTTCCCATTTTTCCTCTCCTCTCCTCTCCTTCCCATTTTTCCTCTCCTCTCCTTCCCACTTTTCCTCTCCTCTCCTCTCCTTCCCATTTTTCCTCTCCTCTCCTCTTCTTCCCACTTTTCCTCTCCTCTCTTCTCCTTCCCATTTTTCCTCTCCTCTCCTTCCCATTTTCCCTCTCCTCTCCTCTCCTTCCCACTTTTCCTCTCCTCTCTTCTCCTTCCCACTTTTCCTCTCCTCTCTTCTCCTTCCCATTTTCCCTCTCCTCTCCTCTCCTTCCCATTTTTCCTCTCCTCTCCTTCCCATTTTTCCTCTCCTCTCCTTCCCACTTTTCCTCTCCTCTCCTCTCCTTCCCATTTTTCCTCTCCTCTCTTCTCCTTCCCATTTTTCCTCTCCTCTCCTTCCCACTTTTCCTCTCCTCTCCTCTCCTTCCCACTTTTCCTCTCCTCTCTTCTCCTTCCCATTTTTCCTCTCCTCTCTTCTCCTTCCCATTTTTCCTCTCCTCTCCTCTCCTTCCCATTTTCCCTCTCCTCTCCTTCCCATTTTTCCTCTCCTCTCCTTCCCATTTTTCCTCTCCTCTCCTCTCCTCTCCTTTCCTTCCCATTTTTTCTCTCCTGTCCTCTCCTGTCCTCTCCTGTCCTCTCCTGTCCTCTCCTGTCCTCTCCTCTCCTCAGCTCACATACACCCAGAGATACACAAAAGATACACAAAGATAGCAAATAAGATAAAGACAGCCTCATGTAGAAGGTAGTACCTGATCCTTGAAGTCCCATTTTATAGATTAGGAAATTGAGGACCAGAGGGTTTAATTGGCTTGCCCCAGGTCACATAAGTAGAAGGTGATGATCACTTAATCAACAAACATTTATGGAGGGCCTCCTGTGTATCTGACTCTGTGATGAGAATTCAGATAGACATGAAACGTACCTGCCCTATTCTTAAGGAGCTTACTCTTGGCAGAGTCAAGACTTGAACAAGGGATTTCCACACTTCCAAACAGGTGTTGTTTTTGTTTGTTTGTTTGTTTGTTTTTAACTCTACCATGCTGCCTCTTAACTAGATAGCTAAGTATAATAAAAGGTAATCTGAGGGAGGAGGCAGCATTAAGAACTTGGGTAGTTGGGTGGGCAGGGTATGTAGATCAGAGAAGGCTTCACAGAGGAGGTGGCACCTGATCTAGACCTAGATGAGGATTCTGAGGCAGAACTGAGAAGGAAAGGCATGCCAGGTGGAGGGAATGACTAGTTGATGCACAGAGGCTGGAGATGATTTTATGAGAACAATTAATAGCCCCATTTGGCTGGGTTGTCAAGTGTGAAGGGCTGCTATGTGAAATAAGGATGAAGAGAAGGCAGACAAAATTCCAAGCTGAGAAATAAGTATTAATTCAAGAGATAATTGGTAACTGCTAAAGATTTTTGAGTAGAGAAGAGAGATAATCAGAATCATGCCTTAAGAGGGCAGCTAGGTGGCTCAGTGGATAGAAAACTGGAGACAGGAGGTCTCGGGTTCAAATCTGGCATCAGATACTTCCTAGCTGTGTGACCCTGAGCAAGTCACTTAACCCCAATTGCCCAGTCCTTATCACCTTGGAAATGATACTTATTGTGAATTCTAAGATGGAAGGTGAAGAAGGAGATAACTGAAAGATGATGAGAGCCTGAGCTAAGGTGGTGGCCAGGCAAGTGGTGATAAGGGCCAGGGGCAAGAGATGTGATGATAGTCTAATGGATAAGACCTAGCAACCAGCTAAGGATATTAGTGAAAGCGAGAAAGGAGTCAAGGATGGTTGTACCTTTGTTGTGCTGGGAAGATGATGGTGTCCTTAAAACAAAGAGGAAAGTTTTAAGGAGTGGAGTGAATGTTTTTAGGGGGGAGATGATGAGTTCCACATTGGATATGTCAAGACTGAGATAGCTATGGGATATCCAAAAGAGATATCCAGCAGGAAATTGGCAGTACAGATCTGGAGTTCAGGCTGGATATGGAGATTTGGAAGTCCTCTTCCTAGAGATGATTCTTGTGTAATTAGATTCTGTTACCCTGAAAACTATGCTTCCCAGAACCCAACTCACTTCCTGTCATTACATGCTGACAGAGACAGGATATAAATTGGGTGGAGGTCCATCTCTCTGCCTCTCTTTTCCTTCCTGTCCCGGCTTTGGTGGAGCGGGCTTTTTGAGTAGGTAGAAAAAACTTAGTCATGTGGTTCTGTTTTGTTAGATAATAAACTTTATAAAAAATAAGTATTGCACATAAGTTTAAATCTCTCATTCTTGAACCCATAAGAAGAAAGGGACAACAAACTTGTTGCAGTTCATTCTTTGTTTTCGAAGGGCATCAACGACAACACAAGATGATGTCTTGACTTGTGCATGAGATGGATTTAAGGGAGGCAGAATTACACAAAGCTGTCAGCCTCACTCTTTTCCAGTCATCCAAGTTGAGGGACAGGACAAAATGAGTGGTGATGGCTGGTGATGGCCTGGGATGCAGTGGATGCCCGTTCTGCCAGGGGATATGCTTAGGATAGACCTTCCCGTAACTCACTGACAGGTTTGGAGTTTGTTGGTTTCCCTCAACCTCATTTAGCCCATCTGCTAAGACTATTTTATTGAGATGAGTCCGCTGTGCATGCTCCAGCTTCTTGGAGCCACAGGTGAGAGTTGGGTGACTGATGCACACCAATGTTGGATGAGTAGCCCTACTAAGGGCTCAGGAAGCCTCCACCCAAAGGCGATCATCTTTCCTGAATATTCTGGGCTGATGATGTGGAGAGGAAAGGAGACCCAGGCTGAGAGAGTGGTAGATGGATGATGGTCCAGTGGAGGAGACCAACGCAGGTAGGATCTTTCCTTCCTTTTGGAGCTGGGAAACAATTTTGTACAACTAGCAAAGGAAGATCATTCATCCATATGCTAGGCTGGTTGTGGTCTGATCTTCCTCTAACTTTGGAAAATTCTTATTCTCTGGATAATGGAAAGCAACCATTCTATCTGTTTTTTCCTCCAGTCTCTCTTTCTGATCAGGCTAGAGGAATAAGAAACTATACGTTTCTTCTTAGAATCAATACTATGTATTGATTACAAGGCAGGAGGCTGGTAAGGGCTAGGCAGCGGGGGTGAAGTGACTTGCCCAGGGTCACACAGCTGGGAAGTATCTGAGGCCAGTATTTTTGGGCTTTTTGATGCTCTCTTATGAATCTCTCCCTGACTGGTCATGTCAAAGACAGTGTCCCAGATATTACATGGGGGTATAATAAAATCTTCTATGGAATAGACAGTCTTTCTTGCCCCTGCCAATAGTAATCAGAGTGCCAAACAAAAGAACAGTTCATGCTAAATATAAAAACAGGGCTAACCTTTTTTAGTAGCCTTTATTGGAAATACTAGCCATACACACACACACACACACACACACACACACACACACACACACACACACACACACACACACACACACGTCCATCTACGTGCTCCTGAAACAAATGACACTTACTTTAGAAATCAGATCACATCATTAGGCTGTTCACTGTGTTGCCAAGGACCAATCCCTCCTTTACACAGATGCCAAAAGAATCTTCTGACAGCCTAGGTCTGACTGTGACACTATTCTGCTCAAGAATTCTCTGTGGTTTCCCGTCACTTCTAGGATAACATACAAACCCCACTGGCTTAGTGTTCAAAAGCCCTTAACAATTTAGAGTACTTTTCCAGAAATTTCACTCAGTTGATATTCTAGCCAAATTAGCTTCCAGTTATAGTTTCCAGACCTTTTCCAAGATTGAGGGACAAACAGAACATCTTCTAAATTTGGCACCTCATCTCCAGCTTCCATGCCTTTTCCCAGACCGTTTCCTGAGTCTGGAAGGTTCCTGCTCCTCACCCCTTCCCCTTAGAATCTGTAGCTTCCCTCAAACTCAACTCAACCAACACCTCTGGTGGGCAGCCTCTTCCAATCTCCCCCCTCATTATTATTGCTCTCTCTTTCTCTGCTAAGATGATCTTGAATTTTTTTATTTGTGTACATGCTTAAAGTGGCACAATGGAGAGTGCCAGGCCTGGAATCAGGAAGAATTGAATTGAAATCTGGCCTCAGACACTGACTGGTTGTGTGACTCTGGTTAAGTCACGTCACCCTGTGTGTATCACTTTCGTCATGTGTACTATGAGCTGCAGAAGGAAATGGCAAGCCACTCTAGACTCTTTGCCAGGAATCATAAAGAGTTGGACACGATTAAAAAATTGGCAGAAAGGTGTAGAGAAGCAATGCATCCTCTTATCACTATTGTTTGTCGAATACGAAAAAGCGATTGGTTTAACAGGAGCAAAATAATACCTGGAAGCCTGGATTTTCCAGCAAGGTGCTTCCTTTGGACATCTTGAAATCATAGAAGATTATTCAAAAGCTACAATGATCGGGATGATTTCATACATGGCCCTCTTTTTATTAAGGACAAATGACATTAAAATTGCATCTGATCACTGGGGACATTTGCCACTGTCATGGGGAAGCTCATCAAAGAGCCCAAGTCGAAGGATGCTTTGGAGAAGGTGAGATCCTCCAGAGAGGTGATCCTGTTTACGGATTCCATTTTGCTGATTGCATCAAGCCTTGGAATAATGGAGAACATCCCACATGAGATCCATAATCATTCTAAAAAGTTCAGAAAAGCTATCCACATACAAACCAAATGGATGGAGGATGATGATGGTCCAGACTAAGATATGGAGCTTCATGGACAACTCATAGATTTTGACTGTTGACACATGGCTCATGGACAAGGGGATGATGATTTGGGTCTGGAATTGAGCAAGAAGAAGTGAGGTTGGTTTGCCTCTGGGAACGTGCCCAGTGTTTTTAATGACCCCAAGCTTCTCACAGTAATGATAATCTTCCAACAATGCCCCATGGTTGCAAATCATTTTGATAGTTCTTCCTTAAAAAGGTATTGAAAGACACAGCTGGCTGGCTCAGTGAATAGAGAGCCAAGCCTGGAGATGGGAGGTCCTGGGTTCCAATCTGACCTCTGATGCTTCCTAGCTGTGTGACCCTGGGCAAGTCACTTAACCCCAGTTGCCTATCCCTTAGCACTCTTCTGCCTTAGAACCAATACATAGTATTCTAGAATAGAAGGTTAGGGTTTTTTAAGAAAAGATATTGAAAGCATCTTTTAGACTTGATTGGCTAAGAGTCCAAGACTGAGGCCATGCATATGGTTCCTTCATGGCCAAAGTACAAAAGCCAGCCACAGGGAGTCAGGAGCAGAGGGGAAAAGCCAGGGGAGGACTCTTGGGCCTGACTGGCATGCCAACACAGGGAACACAGAGATGCAACAACAATTGAATCAATGCTGTATCCTTGCCTAGTATCCTTTCCATTCTCTAGTTAACTTGTATCAACTGTTTCTAATAAAGAATTCTGCAGGATATGTGCCTTCCCACATAGTCTAACTGCTTTAGGGCATCTAGGTGGCCTAGTGGATGGAGGGACAAGCCTAGAGTCAGAAAGACTCATCTTCCTGAGTTCAAATTTGTACTTAGGCACTTACTAGCTGTGTAACCCTGGACAAATCAATTAACCCTATTTGCCTCAGTTTCCTCATCTGTCAAATGGAGAGGGAAATGGCAAACCACTATAGTATCTCTGCCAAGAAAATCCCAAATGGGGCCACAAAGAATCAGACATTACTGAAATGACTGAACAACATACAAGCCCACATTTATGTCTGTGTCTATGTCTCACATTTATATGTTGTCTCTTCCATTAGAATGTGAGAGCAGAGGGGGCAGCTGGGTAGCTCAGTGGATTGAGAACCTGACCTAGAGACGAGAGGTCCTAGATTTAGAGCTGACCTCAGACACTTCCTAGCTGTGTGACCCTGGGCAAGTCACTTGACCCCCATTGCCTAGCCCTTACCACTCTTCTGCCTTGGAGCCAATACACAGTATTGACTCCAAGACAGAAGGTAAGGGTTTAAAATAAAAAAAAGAATGAAAGCAAGGACTAAAATGTGACTTCCCTGGCTTATTTCAATCCCCATTTAAAAATCTTACCTTTTCCAAGAAGCCTTTACCAGTTTATCTTAAATCTAATGCCTTTCTTCTATTGATTATTTCCTATTTTCCTCTATTTACCTTTTTGGTACACAATTGGTTGCATGTTGTCTTCCGTGTTACCCCAGAAGCTTCTTGAGGGCAGGCATTGTCTTTTGTCTTTCCTGTATTCCTAGCACTTAGCACAGTGCCTGCCCTATAGCAAACATTTAATGTCTTTATTGTCTAACAGAAAGGATGAGATCTCAGAGATGTGCCTGACCTAGAGAGAAGGTAAGCCAGTCAGACAGCCAAGGGCAAAAGATAACTGATGAACCAGCTGCGTGCGCCATCATTCCACTGGGATCCACTCAATGTCTAGAAATCTGGAAGAAGGCTAGAACCATGGAAGAGAACATATAGACAAGAGAAGCAAAGGACTAGAAAGTAGACTAAAGTGGATGGATGGTCAGGTGGTGTTGTGGGGATGGGATAGAGATTGGAGGTGGGAAACTTGTGAGGAGGGTGTTGTACTGTAGTAAGTCACGTTTGCTGTAACGCTGAGATACACATTCCTAAGAATCACCACGCTTTACAAACTCAAGCAATAAAAACTACAGGGCTGATGGGAACAAATGAGATTGGGGTCACAACTCTCAAAAACTTCCTAAGCGACACATTAAAGAGAGATAGGAACCTAATAAAACAGCAGCACAGTTTTATATATGTTAAATGGTTAAGAAATACATAAATGCTATAATAAATAGTGGCGGCGTCCCTGCTGCTCAATTTATGCCCTGGTTCCCATGAGACCTGACAGGATGGTAAAGTTCACGGCTGGGGTAAGAGAGTATCCTTTGAAAGAAGTAACCTGAAATAATATAAATAAATATAACTATAAGAATAGTTTATTTTAAGATATGGGAAGGGAATTGGGATGATCTATCTAAAACCCCCAATCCGGTTGTAAATCTACACCATCTAATACTTTTCTACCTACAAATCGACTTCCTACGACTAGTTAAATTAAACCCCCTTAATTAATATATAAAATGGGAAGGAATTGAAGGCAGCAGAACAGGGTTCAAAGGAAGGTCTCACTGACAGTTGCCCTCTGGAGTCTTGAGTAGCTCTGTTGGAAATCACTCTCAGCATCAACAGGATTCACAGGGATAGGCTGGATCACCAGGAAAGCCACAGGAGAGAGAATATCTGGCTCTCTAGGTCCCCCCCAGAAGAACCAGACAGAAACTCCTCTTCTGGCTGCTTAACTGTCTCTCTCAGAAGAAGAAACTGCCTGTCACTTCCCCAGAGTTCTGGAACTTTTCTCTTTGCCTTGCAGGATCTCTTGCTCCTGCTAATTTCCCTTATAACACTTTGGGGGCCAGCCATGTATACAGGAGATATACAATAAATGTGGCTCTTTACCTTGAAAGAGAGCTGAGTAGAGAAAGTTAGGTGACTCAGGGGATTGAGAACCAGACCTGGAGAAAGGAGGTCCTGGGTTCAAATTTGGTCTCAGACACATCCTAGCCATGTGGCCCTGGGCAAGTCACTTGACCCCCACTGCCTAGCCCTTACCACTCTTCTGCCTTGGAACCAATACACAGTATTCTAGAATAGAAGGTTTAACCTTTTTTAATCTCAATTTAACCTCAATTGCCTATCCTGATTCTAAGATAGAACGTAATTGGAGAGAGAGGGAGAGAGAGAGAGAGAGAGAGAGGGAGGGAGATACAGACAGAGACAGAGACAGAGAGACAGAGACAGAGACAGAGATAGAGACAGAGACAGAGACAGAGAGAGACAGAGAGAGAGACGGGGGAGGGGGGAGAGAGAGAGAGAGAGAGAGAGAGAGAGAGAGAGAGAGAGAGAGAGAGAGAGAGAGAGAGAGAGAGAGGGAGAGAGAGAGTCCTGAAGTTTGTTTGTAGAAGTTAATATAGAAAGGGTTATAGCTTGTGAGTTATTATAAAAAGGCACAGTTTTCTGAATTCTCAATATTTATTGCAATTGAAATAGAGCATAAGTAAACAAGTTCTGATCTTCCATTAATATATTAATCATGTTGAATCAAATTCATATTTCCAAAACAAGTATAAGGACTCTGTGGATAGAGAGTCAGATCTGGAGACTGGAGTGTTGAGTTCAAAACTGACCTCAGATACTTCCCAGCTCTGTGCCCTTGGGCAAGTCATTTAACTCCAATTGACTAGCCCTTACCACTCTTCTGCCTTGGAACCAATAATTCGTATCCATTCTAAGACAAAAAGTTAGGATGTAAAAAAACAAACTATAGCAGAACTAACTGTAATTCTATTATTTCCTATTTATTCTATATAGAACTTGTTCATACATTTGTGTGATTCTTGCCTGCACATTAGATTGCGAGCTCCTCAAAGGCAGGGAGTGCGCTCTCTGTCTCTCTGTCTCTCTCTCCCTCTCTCTCTCTCTGTCTCTCTCTCTCTCTGTCTCTCTCTCATCTCTCCTTTCTCTCTCTGTCTCTGTGTCTCTCTGTGTCTCTCTCTCTCTCTGTCTCTCTCTGTCTCTCTCTCTCTCTCTCCCTCTCTCTCTCTCTCCCTCTCTCCCTCTTTATTACTTTCTCTGTTTCTGCTTCTCTCTTAACTGCTCTCCCTCTTTCTCCCTCCCTTTCTCCTCCTTTCTCTGTCACTATCTATCAATCTCTTAGTCTTTTTGTCTCTCAATCTCCCTCTGCCTTACTCTCTGTCTCTGTCCATGTCTCTTTCTCTCTCTATCTTTTTCAGTTTCTTTATCTTTCTATCTCTGGCTCTTTCTGTCTCTCTCTGTTTCTTAATCTTTCTCTTTTTATGTATCTTTATGTTTTTTGCCTCTTGATCTCCATCTCTCTCTCTCTCTCTCAGTGTACAGAGTAGGCACTTAATGAATATTCATATTTATTTATTTATATATAATAATTTACTATTATTATAATTATACATAATATAATCATAATGATATTATTATTGAATAATCTGGGTAAGAGGGACCAGGAACCTGAACCAGAGCAACCGCAATGGAAAGAGATAAAGCTGGTGGAAAGAAGAAATGATCTCATGAATGGATGAGATGGGGAGGGAGACAAAGGAAGAGATCACAGGTAAAGTTGAGAATTTGCATCAGGCTGACAGAAAAGATACTGATGCCATTAACAGATCTAAAGTTAAGTCACAAGAAGCAGATTTTCTTTTTGTTTTGTGGGTAAGGAATAAAGTATCCAATGAAGAAACTAATTTTTATAGTCAAGATATTTAAGAAAATGACATTTCCATTTAGAAATATTATAATCAGGCTCTATGTATTGTGGCATAAAGTACGTGTGTGTATGTCTAAAATCCTAGATAAGTGGAGAGTAGTGGGGAGAGCAGATAACACAGATGTCACACTGTGCTACTGCCTGGTTTAAAAACCTTACTGTGGTTCCTTCTTTTACCCTAACAAAGGAGATAATATATACATAAAGAATTTTATGCCAACTTGAAAGCTCTATATAAATGTAGTTATAGATTTTACATATAAAGTTATAAATAAAGTGATATATGCTGTAAATCTCCACAGAAATGTTTATTATTATTACTCATATTGGGAAGCACCAGAATGTAGTCAATGGAACTGGACAGGAAATTAGGCAGACCTGAGTTCCGGCAATTCCCCCCCCCCCCCCCCCCTTCTATATTGGCTGTGTGACCTGAGTAAGTCACTTAACCTCTTAGCGCTCTAGGCAAATATCTATCAAGTCAAAGCCTGTAAATTATAGATAATAAGACTCAAAGACTATAGATTATAGATAACACAGAGAGTATATCCTTATCCCAGGAGATCTCTAAGCTGATGGAATTGTAGGTTCAGTTCCTATCCCTTGATTTTGTTGTTATTATTCTCAATTTTTTAAACCCTTACCTTCCATCTTAAAATCAATACTGTGTATTGGCTCCAAGGCAGAAGAGTGGTAAGGGCTAGGCAGTGGGGGTCAAGTGACTTGCCCAAGGTCATACAGCTGGGAAGTGTCATATTTGAACCCAGGACCTCCTATCTCTGGGCCTGGCTCACAATCCACTGAACCACCTAGCTGCCCCCTATTATTCTCATTATGATTGCCTTTTCAGTCTTAATTCTACATCACCCTTCTCCATTCACTCAACATTCCAGCCCATTGAGACTACTAGCTTGGTCTTCTTGCTTTTTACAGTCTATCCCCGTGCCAGAAACATTCTCACAATCTAACTCAAGTCAATTCAATAATTTCCAGCATAAATTGCTCACCTCCACTCCTTCTGTCTGCCCTGGGCTAGGAATCCTTTTCTTCCTTCAATGACTAGATAAGAAGATCCTTCCTCTTCCCAGATCCCTTCAGCCTGAAGGTGTGATCCCTACTTCCTCAGACTCTCAGGAATCTCTCCCTTGCCCTGATTACATTATAATGTGCATTATTTGGGCAACAGGTCCCTGAGGTGATGCTCTTGGAGAGTTAAGATAAAAGAAGAATGTGGTCAGAACAATTATTACTTACATAGTAGGTGCTTAAGAAATGTTTATTGACTGACTAACTCAGAGAATTGGAGGGCTAAGAGGCAGGGTTATCATGACAGGGATGCCATTCAGCACTATAAACTGAAACCAGGAATTCTGGGCACATAGTAGGCATTTAAATAATATTTGTTTGTTGATGGTATAGTTTTATTGCCTTTTCTTCCTTTCAGCTTCTCTTGTTCCCTTCTTTATCTTTATTTTGATTCCCCCCCTCTCCCTCTCTTCCTTCCTCCATCCTCTATTCTCCCTCTCCCTCTCCCTATCTTCCTTCCTCTCCCTTCCTCCTTCGTTCTCTCTCTCCCTCTACTTCTCTTCCTTCCTCTCTCTCTTTCCTGTCTTCATTCTCTCTCTCTCTTTACCTCTCTTTTTCCCTCCATCCTTCATTCTCTCTCTCCTCCCTCTCTTCCTCTCTCCCCTCTTCTCCTGGCACCATTACAAGGGCTAAAGGAAGTCACAAGAAGCAGAATTGGTTTTATATTTTTTTGAGGGGGGGGGGAAGAGCAATAATGTATCATGAAATAACTACTCATTACGGGAGACATTTAAGAAAATTACATTTTCTGAAAGAACTATTTTTTTTTTAAACCCTTACCTTCCGTCTTGGAGTCAATACTGTGTATTGGCTCCAAGGCAGAAGAGTGGTAAGGGTAGGCAATGGGGGTCAAGTGACTTGCCCAGGGTCACACAGCTGGGAAGTGTCTGAGGCCAGATTTGAACCTAGGACCTCCCGTCTCTAGGGCTAGCTCTCAATTCACTGAGCTACCCAGCTGCCCCCTCTGAAAGAACTATTACAATCTATGTACTGTGGCATGAAGGATGAGGGTGTATATCTCTCAAAGGCTAGCTCAGTTGACAGGAGCAGGTAAAGCAAATGGACCACATTAGTTATTATGACTATATGCTTCTTCCTTCTCTCACCATTTCCCCCACCCTGCCTAGGAGTCCTGATTCAATTTATAGCACTGTGGAGCATCCCGGTCAATCACGATAACCCTGCCTTGGAGTCCCCATGTAATGACTGTAATGACTGCTCTCTTCTTTCATCTTAGCTCTCCATGGGCTTCCCCCAGGGACCACTATGATTATCTAAGGGGAGGGAGGGAAAGAGGGAGAGTGACTCATTTGGGGCACACAAAATCAACAGAGGAGCTGAGAATAGAATCTGGTGATTTGCTTGGATTGCCCTGTTGCATGTCCTAAAGGTTCTGAGATGAAGAGTCTTCAGATTCTCTCTCTAAACTGATTTGTGCCTGCATGGCATCCCCCAATGGAGTGTAGACTTCCTGAGGGCAAGAACTGCTTTTCCTTCTGTCTTTGTAGCAGAGTGCCTTACACATAGTAGACATTTAAGAAAGGTTTGGAAGTTTGCCCAATGGTCTCCTTATCCTTCTGGTCAGCCCAATGGTAGTCCCTCTGTCCTTCGCCCTGATCAGAATGCCTCTGGGGGGCAGCTGGGTAGCTCAGTAGATTGAGAGCCAGGCCTAGAGATGGGAGGTCCTAGGTTCAAATCTGACCTCAGCCACTTCCCAGTTGTGTGACCCTGGGCAAGTCACTTAACCCCTATTGCCTAGCCCTTACCACTCTTCTGCCTTGGAACCCATACATAGTAATGTCTCTGGAGTATTACATATAATGAAAGTTACTTGAAAGTGGAAATTTTTTATTTTTTTATGTTTGTTTCCCCAGGTCTAACTCTGTGCCTGGTTCATGGCAAATGCTTAATAAATGAGTTCTGTTAGCTTGATTCTAGGTGTTTGTCATTTTAGAAATGTATAAGCTCAGTGGCTAGAGAGCTAGACCTGGAGATGGGAGGTCTTAGGTTCAAATCTGGTTTCCTAGCTGGGTGACCCTGGGCAAGTCACTGAACACCAGTTACCTAGCCCTTATTGCTCTTCTGCTGTAGAATGGACACACAGTATTAATTCTAAGATAGAAGGTAAGGACTTTAAAAAAAGAAAGAAATTTCTAAACTGGAGCAGGTCCAGAGGAGGGCAACAAAGATGGTGAGAATATTGGTCAAAGGAACTGGTGGAGGCTCAGGTTGGATATGAGAGCTATTTGAAATCTTTGAGGGACTGTCATATGACAGAGCGACTGGATTTATTATGCTTGGCCCCAGAGGGCAGGACCAGGATTAATGGGTGGAATTCTCAGAGTTTTGATGGAAGGAAAAACTCTCATAATAAAAGTTGCCCTAAAGAGGAATGTGTCGCCTCAGTAGTAGTTAGTGATCAATTCTTTCCCGGATGTCTATCTCTCTCTCTGAAGTCTGACTTCAGTTTTAGAATCAATACTGTGTGCGTATGAACTGATCCCACCATTCTGGGGGTCAATTTGGAACTATGCGCAAAGGGCTAGAAAACTGTACATTTCTATCTGGTAATACCACTCCTGGGTCTGTATCCCAGAGACGATAATAAAAGGGAAAGGGAAAGACGATAATAAAAGGAAAACTTGTCCAAAATATGGTGGCAAAGAATTGGAAATGGAGAGGGGGTCCATTAATTAGGGAATGGCTGAACAAATTGTAGTACATGTTGGTGATGGAATACTATTGTGCTATAAGAAACAATGAGCAGGATGATTTCAGAAACAGCTGGAAAGACCGGCAAGAACAGATGCAGAGTGAAATGAGCAGGACCAGGAGAACAGCGTACACAGTAACAGCAATATGGGACGATGATCATCTGTGAAAACTTGGCTGCTCTCAGTGGTGCAAAGACCTGGGACATTCCTGAAAGTCTTATGATGCAGAATGCTATCTACCTCCACAGGAAGAACTGTTGGAGTTGGATGGATGTAGATCAAAGTAGACTATCTTTCACATCAGTGTGTTTATGGTTTTATTTTGGGTTTTGGTTATGTATGAGTATGCTCTGATGGCAGTGACCAATATGGAAGTGTGTTTTGCATGATAGTAAAAACTAAATAAATAAAAAAACCCGAATAATTCCAAGGCAGAAGAACAGAAAGGGCTAGGCAATGGGGGTTAAGTGACTTGCCCAAGGTCACATCTAGGAAGTATCTGAGACCAGATTTGAACCTTGGACATGCCTGGCTCTTAATCCACTGAGACATCTAGCTACCCTTGCCATAGCCACTCTTAAAGGCCATCTCCTGATTACGAATCATAATTTCCATCAATGGAGAAAGTGCTTGCATCAGTGGAATTCTAGCTCCTTAAAGTGATGAAATATTATTATTCATTTTCTAAGGATACATCAATATCAACTCTTTGGGATCACTGGCTTTCAGACCTCAAAGGAGGATGCATTGAACTGCTCTCCTTCCCTTCAGAAAGTGACTTTCTGTAGGGCTAGCAGATGACAGCAGACATTTCTGGCCATCTTGTTGGGTTTGATCTAGCCACAGGGGAGGAACCTTCTGTTCTGCTCTTACCACTTGCTACTTGCATGACTTCTTGTTTGAACACATCTGAAAAGCAGATGGAAAGTCCATAATGCCTCATTTCTATGATCATTCTCCATTCGATTCCATTGGATTCTCTTATATTCCATTATCACCTTCATCTCCTTGATTCCAAGCCCCAATTACTGAGATGGGGCTTTTATGGAGAAGTAGGCATTTCTCAGTTTTTCTATTCTTTCTCCAGGGAAAAAGCAAATAGCTTTGAGAACCCAATGGAGGGTTAGGTTCAAGGGAGATCATTATATATATATATATTTATTTAAACTCTTACCTTCCTTCTTGGAGTCAATACTGTGTACTGATTTCAAGGCAGAAGAGTAGTGAGGGCTAGGCAATGGGGGTTAAGTGACTTGTCCAGGGTCACACAACTAGGACATGTCTGAGTCCAGATTTTGGACTTTTTTTCACATACTCTTTTTTTTTTTTAAACCCTTATCTTCCATCTTGGAGTCAAAACTGTGTACCGATTTCAAGGCAGAAGAGTAGTGAGGGCTAGGCAATGGGGGTTAAGTGACTTGTCCAGGGTCACACAACTAGGACATGTCTGAGTCCAGATTTTGGACTTTTTTTCACATACTCTTTTTTTTTTTTAACCCTTATCTTCCATCTTGGAGTCAATGCTGTGTATTGGCTCCAAGGCAGAAGAGTGGTAAGGGCTAGGCAATGGACACATACTCTACTTTTTATTCAAATGGGTTTGCTTGCTCTTCAGCCTATAACACCCCATCTTCTGCCTGCATACCTTTGTATACACCACCTCCTATCCTTGCATTGCTCTCCCTCCCTCCTCTCTGCCTTGTAGAATCCCTACTTCTCTTCAAAGCTCAGGTCAAGTGCCACCAAGCCCTCCATGATGCCCCTTTCTCTACCCATTCCTTGGAGGCTCCTCCTAGAAAATTTTCACTTACAAAGTGTTTTCTGGTAACAGCCCTTGAATAAAGGTAAGAAACAAGGGGGTTTGTTCAAATTCCAGGATGCAAATTAAGGGTCTACTGATGAGTAGTCATTTTACATGCATTTTCTCCTTACTTTTTTTGTTATTGCATATGTTGACCCTGTCCCTCTCAATAAATCTGATTTATGTCCAGATTATGATTTATGGATTTATGTCCAGATCCCCAATGTTTCCACTTGGTCCTTAATAAATGCCTATTTAAATAAAATCCATAGAGAGCGGGCCACTTGTATTCATGGCGGACCCTGGTTTTTTAAATCAAGTTTTTGAGACAGTGACTTGTATTTTCATTTTATATCAAGTGTAGCCAGCCAAAACAAAGCCATCAGTTACCAAACCAGCCTGAAAACATAGGTCAAACCAAGGAAGCCCATTCAGAGCATTCATGCAGGAAATGAATTTAGGGGAGTAGAGCAGAGATAACCAATCTCTGTTGATCCTAGTTGATCCCAACTCTCCTTTATAACTAGAACTTTTCCTTCATTTTGGTGGTGTAAATCTAGCCTCCTGATGTAACAGAGAATCCCCAGTCTAGTTTGGATACCTTAAATAAAGCTTAATGTAGCACTAACCACTTTTGGAGGAAATCTTTCTGCAGAACTTGAGGATCCAACTAGAGAAGGGCAATTCTCCTTATTCCAAATAAAGACCCAACCTTTATAGGAAATCTGATGAGCCCCCAAAACATTTCAGGTTAAGGACACACTCGTTATACATTCAGATTTGGCCACCAACTTGTGGCTAAGGCACGAAGTTGGAGGTGGAAGTTATGAATGGGGCTCTCCATGGACTCCAAACTGAAAACCAAGTCATAGAATGTGAGAGCTTGAAGGTATGAATAATTATAACAACTTCCCTTTATATTTCATTGTAAAGTTTGAAAAGTGCCTTACAGATTTTATTTGTTTTTGTTTTTATAATTTATTTTTATATGTATTTATTAAATTATATATTGTTATATTTATTATAATTTTATAATATTTTAATTTAATTGAGCCTCTTTGCTATCCCATGAACAAGATATTTCATCTCTTGGCATTAGGCATTTTCTCTATTTCCTGTGCCTGGAATGCTCTTCCTCCCTATCTCTGTACACTGAATTTCTTTAAATACCAACTAAGGCTAAAATCCTGTCTCATAAGGGAAGCCTTTCCCAACTCCTCTGAATTATAGTGGTTTCCCTTCCTTATTAATTCCCCTTCCTCTTGCCTGTTGGTACAGCTTTATTTGCTTGTTGTTTCCCCTGTTAGATTGTAAACTCCTTGAAGGCAAGGACGATCTTTTGTCCCTTTTTGTAGCTCCCCCTACTTAGTACCATGCTTCCCAATAGTAGGCTCTCAATAAGTATTCATGATTTTAATTTATTGATTTATTTAATTTTTGATTATTTTATGATTTATGATTTCTTGATCCACATGATAATATCAGAAGGTGGATGAAATTACGATTCCCATTTTACATATGGGGTAAGGCAAACCTTAGGTAGATTAAGTGACTTGCCCAGGGTCACACAACTTGTTAGTATCTGAGGTGAGTCCACATCCCAACTCTCTATGTGATCTTGAGCCAATAAACTGACCCATGGATATCTATTAATTGAGAGACACAGACTTGGTGATCTCTCAGATGGAATATGATGGAAAGAATACTGAAATTGGAATTATAGGACTCGAGTCCTCATCCCAACACTCTATCTATGTGACCTGGAGCCAGTAAACTGACTCAAAGATAACCATTAATTGAGAGACTTGGACTCAGTGGTCTCTGAGATGGAATATGAAGGCTGTTCCAACTACAAATCTAGTGCTCTATTCATTTCTTCACCTTGCATCTCTTAAAACTAAGTGGATGCATCCCTTCACTTCATTTTATTTTTTTTTCCAATTACATATAAAACCAATTTTGAATATTCATTTTTGGGGATGGAGAGGTAGCTTAGTGGATTGAGAGTCAGTCCTGGGTTCAAATTTGGCCTCAGATCATTCCTAGATGTGTGACCCTGGGTAAGTCACTTAACCTCCATTGCCTTCTCCTTACCTCTCTTCTGCCTGATACCAATAAATAGTATTGCTTCGAAGATGGAAGGTAAGGATGAAAAAAATTTCATTTTTAAGAATTTTGACTTCCAAATTTTCTCCCATCCTTTTCCCTTCTCCTTACCCCTTCATTATACAGAGGAGAGACTAGAGATGGAATATGTGCAATAAATTATAGCTAGAAGTAGCACTTGAACTCAACTCTCTTGATCTCAGCTCTTTCTACTGCACCATTAAAACTGACATACAAAATTAGATTTCTTTTTGCAAGAAAGGACTTGTTGAAATTTCATAGCCCCATGGAGAAATGGGAGTTATTTCAATTCGAGTCACACATGTATACATTCCACGCACGCACAAATACACCCATCAGATAAACAAGCTCCCCTTAGGAAGTTGATTAATAAAACTATTTTATCTATAATTACAGTTGACTGATAATAATGTCCACAAAGCCTGCATGGTTAGATTGACTCAGATTGTGACATCCAGATTAGGCTCTGAACTCATTCTGACCTCTGGCATTACTACCTGCCTCTCCCGAGGTTAGTATACCTGGGAGGACTTTAAGAACAGCCACACTATGGAAATGAGGCAACCCAATGGAAATTCAAGGGATCTTGATTTTTTTTTCCTTCCCAAAATCAAGTACATGAGGAGACCCTAGGCTCCTGGCTGGGAAAAGGTCATAGAGAACACTCAGAACCCTAAAGAACTCATGGATCCAGAGACTTCCTCTTAACTCCCAGGATGTAGAACAATGAATTAACATGTTAGTCACACTATCCTCAAATTCCACGAACATAAGCAGCTGTGAACTGAGGGTAGGATTTGGAGACAAGGGATTTTGCTTCTGAGTTTTAGTACCTGTGACCTTGGGTAAGTCTCTTACTCTCTGTCTGCCTCAGTTTCTTCAACTGATAAAGGAGGATAATGACACCTACTTTCAGGGTTATTGTGAGGAATAAATGAGATCATATATGGAAAGCTCTTAGTTCAGTGACTGGCACATAGTAGGTAGGGGCTAAAGAAATGTTCATGCCCTTCTTTCTTCCCTTGCCTTCATCTATAAAATGAGACTTGGTCTCAGTGGTCTTTGAGATGGAATATGGCAGAAAGAAGACTGAAATAGGAGTCATAGGACTCGAGTCCATATCCCAACTCTCTATGTGATCTTGAGCCAGTAAACTGACCCAAAGATATCTATTAATTGAGAGACATAGACTTGGTGATCTCTCAAATGGAATATGATGGAAAGAAGAATGAAATT
Organism: Monodelphis domestica; assembly: GCF_027887165.1. Lineage (NCBI taxonomy): Eukaryota > Metazoa > Chordata > Mammalia > Didelphimorphia > Didelphidae > Monodelphis > Monodelphis domestica. The sequence goes on along the minus strand of NC_077232.1, from coordinate 41,776,176 downwards.
GGAGTCATAGGACTCGAGTCCTCATTCTAACACTCTATCTATGTGACCTGGAGCCAGTAAACTGACCGAAAGATATCCATTAATTGAGAGACTTGGACTCAGTGGTCTCTGAGATGGAATATGGCGGACAGAAGACTGAACTTGGAGTCATAGGACCCAAGTCCATATCCCAACTCTATGTGATCTTGAGCCAGTAAACTGACCCAAAGATATCCATTAATTGAGCGACTTGGACTCAGTGGTCTCTGAGATGGAATATGGTGGACAGAAGACTGAACTTGGAGTCATAGGACCCAAGTCCATATCCCAACTCTATGTGATCTTGAGCCAGTAAACTGACCCAAAGATATCCATTAATTGAGAGACTTGGACTCAGTGGTCTCTGAGATGGAATATGGCGGACCGAAGACTGAACTTGGAGTCATAGGATCCGAGTCCTCATCCTCCCTCTTTGCCTATGTGAACTTAGGCCAGTGAACTAACCCACGGTCATCTATAAAATGAGAGGGTTGGACTCAGTGGTTGGCTCTAAATCCATGAGCCTGTGATAGTGCAGTATGCTGGGGGAAAGATTGAACTTGGAGTCACAGGACCCGAGTCCTCATCCCAGCTCTCTGTCTTATGTGACCTTGGGCCAGTGAACTGACCAGAGATCATCTATAAAATGAGCTAGTTGGAGGACAAAAGTGAGGTCCTGGAAGGTCACGTAGGCAGAGAGCTGGGCTGAGAACTCGGGTCCAGTGACTCCCAGCCCACATCCTGGTGAAATGTGCCCATGTCATGAATGGCGTTCCAAAGACTAACACTTAAAAATAATTAACTTTCTGGCTCTTCGGCTCCTGGGGATGGGCTCCACTGAGCCTTAATTAACCCTTCAAAGTTTTCATGGTGTCCCACACACATCAACTAATCTGATTCTTGGTGATTTAATGCTGAGTGGAGGCAGCCAGGTCTTTTGGCTAATTACACGTTTGGACGGGGTTAACCACATGCCATAAATTCCTCGAATGGCTTCTTCTGACACTGACAAGCCACTCAGGAACATGCCGGGGCTGTGGAGTAGCTGCTCTTAAACTAGGCAGGGCTGGGACAGTGAGCAAGGCAGACCCCTGGGTGTCCCCGTCCTGGCCCTGCCTTCACCAGTTTTGCGGGAATTGGCTGACTGAGACAGCTTCCAGACCCCAAGATGCCTCGGTCTGAAAAGATGCTCCATGGGCCAGTGATTGGGATGTGAACTGACTCAGCCCTTAGCCCCACCTCCGGAATTTCTAACATCCTCCCAGCCAGGGGCTGAGTTAGGGAGAAGTGTCTAATGAGGATGCCACTAGGCTGCCCTGACTGCATTTGTACCAATCACCTGGCAACGAGACCAATTAGGGCATGGAGAAGGACAGCTCAGCTTCATTCAGGCAAGGACTTCACAAACAGGAATTAATTCATAGAACAGACCTGGGCTCAGAGAGTTAAATATGATTATGTTCCTTTGACAGATAAGGAGATGATCACAGGAAGGGACCACTCCAAGGTCAAAGAGCTAAGGTGTAGATTTTAAAGTCAGAGGACTTCGGTTTAAATCCTAGCTCAGCCACTTAGTATCTGTGTGACCAGGAGAAAATAATTTCTCTGAGACTCAGTTTCCCTATATGTAAAATGAAAGGGCCAGGTTAGATGACCTTTAAGGTCTGCTTTCTTGAATGACCTTGGGCAAATTGCATGACTTCCTCAGTGCCTCAGTTTCCTTGGGTGTCAAATGGGACTGGGGGGGGACTAGATGGCTTTTGAGGTTCCTTCTAGGACTCTTATATCTCCCCAGCACTTAGCATAGAAGCTTGCATAGACTAGGTGCTTAATAAATGATTATTGAATTAAATTATATTTCTGGTCCTATGATCCTTGAGCCCCTCCTATAATCCTATTCCTAAAGGCAGTGATTGGTTCATTGCTCCCAGTTCTCTGTCTTACACACTTTCTCCTCCAGAAAACACTGCCAACCTATAACAATGTTCCAAGAAGAACCTTAGTTGCCCAGGGCCAGCCCTAAGGCATTCCAATATTGTGCAAATCCTGGTATCTCTCATATTTGTATCATGCTTTCCAGCTTACAAAATGCTTTCATAGACATTGCTACTGCCTTTAAGCCCTACAATAAATGCGATAATTTTTGTTATCCCCATTTTACAGATGAGAAAATTGAGGTTTGGAGAAATTAATCAACTTCCCCACACTCATGTAGTAAATAAGTGTCAGAGCCAGGACTTGAACTGAGATCTCTTGACCCCTGTTTCAAGATACTTCCTTCTACCCAATGATGACTCTTTCATTGTGAATGTGAGCTTCGTGTCTCTTAACCCACAGCTGGTAGAATCGTATAAATCTCCACCTTTCTCTTCAAATCATTTCCTTGCTTCCAGTAGGGTCCATTCTCCTTCCCCCCAATTCAGGACCAAAACCCCTCCCTAGAGCCTAGGAATGGAAAGAATTACTTGGATAGGGATCCTGCCTGGAAAGACACCTGGTCCCCCACCCTGCCCTCGCCAGCCATGCATACACCCACCTCAGCTCACCCATCTCGCCAGACGGTGCTCTCGCCAAGTCGTCTTCCCTGGCCGTTGTCATGGTGCTACCCGGTGATGCCCCGACCAGCTCAGATCCCCCTGCTGTCTCAACAGGGACACCCCATCGCCTCCAGAAAAAATCCACGCGGATGCCCTGCTCGGTGGTAGTCCTTTGGGCTCAGCCAAGTCTTCCAGTGACAGCCAGCAGGGATGTGGCTCCTACTTCCAAGATTCTTGGGAACCAGAGAGTCTTTGGCAACTTTTGGTTGGCAAAGGAAAGAAAGAAGAGGAAGGAGAGAAAGAAAAAAAAGAAAGAGAGGAAAAGGAAGGAGAAAGGGAGGAAAAGAAGAAATAAAGAAAGGCTCGGGATGCTTTTGATCTCACTTGGGGGGAAAAACACCCACACAGAGAAAAAATGACGGAAATTCACCCGAGGCTTGAGCGCCCTGGCCGGAGTTTCTGATAGATAGGGTGCTCTGATAGCTATGATATGGCGAGATGCCTCCCTCTACAGAGCCAAGTCAGAATGTGTCCGGACAGCACACCTGTCAGCCACTCGGCTCCCTTTCCAAACAGTAATTAACCCAATCCTCGTGCCACCCAGGAGAGGGAGTGGAATATTTTTATCTCCGTTTTATAGGGGGGGTAAATGGAGGCCCACAGAGGTCAGGCAGCCACCCTTCGAGTCAGAGGCCGAGCTGAGAGAGTCCTGAGTGTGCCCTGACTCACAAGTTACCACTCGAGCTTGGGCACAGCCAGTTCTGTGGCTACGGCTCAGTGGGAGGGCCTACCTGGAGCATCCTGGGGCGCAGGGCTCTGGGGAAGACGTGGCTTGCCACACCATCTACCTCCGTTCTCCCTAGAAACTGGGGAGTCATTTTTGACTCATTCCTGGACTTCTCACTCCACCTCTAAACAGTCAGCAAGTCCTGCTCTGGATCCGTGACCAGGAGCCTGGACTCCTGCCCATTTTTTCCCTGTAAAATTAGTCTCTGAGGGCTCTCAGAGTCCATTGAGTTCAGCCCAGACTTGACCAAGAACACCTTTTAGAGAACTAGAGGGATTCGGGGACCAGGAACCTCAGCTCTGCTACTACTCTTTGTGTGACCCTGAGCAAGTCACAACCTGTTTCTTCATCTATAAAGTAAGGGTTTGGAATCGATGACTTCTAAGATGCCCATCAATTCGAGCTCCATGATCCTAGGATGTTCTGGGCTCTCTCTAACTTCACCCATTGTAAGCCAGTTCTAAAATAATGATCCCCAGCAAGTAGACATCTGGCCTTCGATCGAAAGCTTTTCATGTGGAGGTGGCCCATTGCATTTCTGCATAGCTCTGACTGGGATGTCTTTTTTAGAGATGCTTTCCCCTTTGTTACCTCATAACCCAGTTTCCAGATTATTGGCTGATCTCCTCGGCTTCAGTCTCTCTTCTTCCTCTAATCTATTATACACAGAAAACCTAAAATATGAAATACATACACAGCACCCCCTCTCTGCTCAGACATTCTCTACCCTCACATTCATGGTCCTTCAAAACCTGACTCCCTGACTCCTTTCTTCTTTCATTCCTCCCTCCCTCCCTTTCTCTGTTCTTTCTTCCTTCATTCCTCCCTTCCTTTCTCTCTTCTCTCTCTCTTTCTTCCTTCCTTCCTTTCTTTCTTTCTTTCTTTCTTTCTTTCTTTCTTTCTTTCTTTCTTTCTTTCTTTCTTTCTTTCTTTCTTTCTTTCTTTCTTTCTTTCTTTCTTTCTTTCTTTCTTTCTTTCTTTCTTTCTTTCTTTCTTTCTTTCTTTCTTTCTTTCTTTCTTTTCCTTCTTTCCTTCTTTCTTTCTTTCCTTCTTTCTTTCTTTCCTTCTTTCTTTCTTTCTTTCTTTCTTTCTTTCTTTCTTTCTTTCTTTCTTTCTTTCTTTCTTTCTTTCTTTCTTTCTTTCTTTCTTTCTTTCTTTCTTTCTTTCTTTCTTTCTTTCTTTCTTTCTTTCTTTCTTTCTTTCTTTCTTTCTTTCTTTCTTTCTTTCTTTCTTTTTCTTCTTTCCTTCTTTCCTTCCTTTCATAACTTTGCAAGAAAGAGTGAGACTAATGATTTTATGAAACTCTGCCTTGCTGAAATCTAATTTATGAGCAAGTCAAGATATCACCCTTGTGATGTCATTGGTCCTTTTTGAAAATGAATGATGAAGATAACTAAGTCTATCTGGTTAATTGCTATCAATTGATAATCAATGGGGGAAATATCAGTTTGTATGTCTGAGCTAGAGTACCATGTAACATTCCTTCATGGCCCCCTAGAAATGAATCCTAAGGGGAGAAGTAGCCAGCAGCCACCCGGGAACCCAACTTCCCATGAATGGGATGAGTGGGATAGTAGCTAGAGAACCTAAGCTATGTTTACTAAACTTATGCTCCTGTTTACAAAGGACACATCCATGAGAAGGCTGAGTTTTTGGGTAAGAAGATGAGCTGTGGCCAAAAGTGTAAGAGACTTAAAGAATGGAATTAGAGAAAAGACCATGTGAATAGCCCCACTACCTACCACCCAAGACTCCTTTTCTAGGTTTCTAAAACAGCCACCTTCTTTCTCGCTGCTGTTTCTCTATTGTGGATCTCATTGGCTCCCATGTGTTTAGCATCCCATTGCAGATGATTTCCAGATTTATGAACCTAATCCTGGTCTCCCTCCTGAGCTCCAGTTCTCCTGGATGTTCCCGAGTCTTTTCCCATCCAACACGACCAAAGCAGAACTCATTGATTCTTTCCCTCCAAACTCACTCCTTTTCGGAGTCTCTATTTCTGTTGAGGGTGCCGTCTTCCTGTCACCCACGTTCACGTCCTTAGAGTTATTGTAAGTTTGACTTCTTCTTTCACCACATCCATCCGAGCAGCTGTCAAACCTTACCGTTTACCTCATCTCTGTTTCAGATGTGCTCCAATACATATATACTGGCTCCATAGTTGAATGTCCTGGAGAAAGAAATGGCAAACCATTCCAGTGTCTTTGCTAAGAAAACCCCAAATGGGGTCATGAAGAATCAGAGGCAGCTGAAACAAGTCTACAACAACTATGGGAAAGCAAGGCAGAAACCCTCCAGCCCTGGGCAAACAGTAGGGGCTTAATACAAATGTTATTGTCTGATTGTTGAATTCACTGATTTCATGAATGGCGTGGGCCAAATCCTCCCGCCATCCTAGCTCTGCTCTTCTGGAGATGCTCCAGCTGGTTTCTGTCTTTCCTAAGGAGGGACACCCAGCAGTGAACACTGTACTTACTCTCAGCAGTGGCCTGTTCAGAGCAGAGAGTAATAAGACTCTCACCGCCTTCCTGGATACCATGCCTTCCTTCCCTGTGGCTCCTGCCAACGCCTTGTTGTGCTTTTGTGTGGGTCCTCTCTGCCCAGCCCTCTTTGAAGGGAACAAGGCTAATCTTGCAAAGAATTTCACCAGCCCAAGCCGAATAAGTAATTCAGGTGTGTCCTGCCCTTGCCAATACACCAGTCAGGAAAGCTACAGGATGGTTGGAGATAAGCTTTGAAGAGGGGTCCTGTTTCATCCAAGAGTGAGGGAGCCTTGCTTGGCATTTTCCTTTCCATCTTGATCCCCAGCCATTCTCAGTCTGTCAGACTAAGCAATCACTCAGCTGTGGTTCTTGGCTGGAGGAATTCTGGGAAGCCGAAGGTCTCCAGACCCTATACTGCCCATAGGGAACACATTTTGAAATGACAGTGTATGCCACAGGTACAGACAGAGCTAAAGGCCACCTAAGGGCTGAGTATCTGCTGATGTCCTCAATGGGAGAAAAATCATTCATAGTAGAAGGAGAATAGGATTGTGAATTAGGAAACCTGGGTTCAAATTCTGCCTTTACTACTAAGTAACTGAACAGCAAGTCATTTAACCTTGCCTAGTTTCTGATATTTCCCCTGTCTACCATCATGGATTATGTGAGGATCCAGTGATATATAACTTACATAAAGTGATCTGTAAATTGCCATATACTTGGGAACTATTGTTAGTTACAACAGAACACAAACTCCTTGAGGACAAGAACAAAATGATGGTATCTCCAGTGCCCAGAACAGTACTTAATAAACACCATTGGACTGAAATTCAATAGATTTAGTAAGACTCTCAGAGATCGTCTCATCTAAACTTTTCTTTTTTAAAAGAAGAAGAAATTAAGTTCTGATTGTGGACCTGAATTGCCAAAGGACTTGTAAATGGCAAAGTCATTTGGATTTGAATGCAGGTTTTCTGGCTCCAAAATGTTTGAGCACTGTAAGAGTTCCCAAGACTCTCTCTCTTTTTTTTTAATTTTAATTTTAATTTTTGAATAAGTTTATTTAGTCAATTTAGAACATTATTCCTTGGTTACAATAATCACATTATTTCCCTCCCTCCCCTCTACCCACTCTTCCCACAGCCAATGTGCAATTTCATTGGGTATTACTTGTGTCCTTGATTAGAACCTATCTCCATGTTGTTGTTTACACTAGGATACTCATTTAGAATCAACATCCCCAACCATATCCCTTTGACCCAGGTATTCAAGCAGTTGTTTTTCTTCTGTGTTTCTACTCCCACAGTTTTTCCTCTGGATGTGGATAGTGGTTTTCCTCGTAGATTTCTCCAGGTTGTTCAGGGTCATTGCATTGCCACTAATGGAGAAGTCCATTACATTCAATTGTACCACAGTGTATCGTCTCTGTGTACAATGTTCTCCTGGTTCTGCTCCTCTCGATCTGCATCATTTCCTGGATTTCATTTCAGTCCCCAAGGAATTCCTTCACTTTATTATTCCTTCTAGCACAATAGTATTCCATCACTAACAGATACCACAATTTGCTCAGCCATTCTCCAATTGAAGGGCATCCCCATATTTTCCAATTTTGTGCCACCACAAATAGCGCAGCTATGAATATTTTTGTACATGTCTTTTTCCTTATTATCTCTTTGGGGTACAAACCCAACAGTGCTATGGCTGGATCAAAGGGTAGACAGTCTTTTATCACTCTTTGGGCATAGTTCCAAATTGCCCTCCAGAATAGTTGGATCAATTCACAACTTCACCAGCAATGCATTAATGTCCCAACTTTGTCACATCCCCTCCAGCATTCATTACTTTCCTTTGCTGTCATGTTAGCCAATCTGCTAGGTGTGAGGTGATACCTCTGAGTTGTTTTGATTTGCATTTCTCTGATTATAAGAGATTTAGAACACTTTTTCATGTGCTTATTAATAGTTTTGATTTCTTTAACTGAAAATTGCCTATTTATGTCCCTTGCCCATTTTTTCAATTGGAGGATGGCTTGATTTTTTGTATAACTGGTTTAGCTCTTTATAAATCTGAGTAATTAGACCGTTGTCAGAGGTTTTGGTAATGAATATTATTTCCCAATTTGTTGCTTCCATTCTAATTTTGGATGCATTAGTTTTGTTTGTACAAAACCTTTTAAATTTGATGTAATCAAAATTATTGATTTTACATTTTGTGGTTTTTTTCTAGCTCTTGCTTGGTTTTAAAGTCTTTCCTTTCCCAAAGATTTGACATGTATACTATTCTGTGTTCGCCCAATTTGCTTATAGTTTCCTTCTTTATATTCAGGTCATTCACCCATTCTGAATTTATCTTGGTGTAGGGTGTGAGATGTTGATCTAAACCTAATCTCTCCCACACTGTCTTCCAATTTTCCCAGCAGTTTTTATCAAAAAGTGGGTTTTGGTCCCCAAAACTGGGATCTTTGGGTTTATCATAGACTGTCTTGCTGAGGTCATTTACCCAAGTCTATTCCACTGATCCTCTTTTCTATCTCTTAGCCAGTACCAAATTGTTTTGATTCCCAAGACTCTTTGAGGGGGTCTGTGAAGTCAAAATTACTTTCAATAATACTAATACTAATACTAAATACTAATACTAATACTAATACTAAAATTGGTCTCAGATACTTCCATGCTGTATGAGCCTGAACAAATCAATTCACCCCCATTGCCTAGTTCTTACTCCTCTTCTGTCTTAGAACCAATACTTAGTATTGATTCTAAAATGGACGGTAAGGGTTTAAAAAAATACTAAGATGCTTTAATTTCTAATACAGTAAGTAACTATAGATAATATCCACACAAATAAAAATTCTTGGATGGGTGTGAGTCCTTTATATGGAAATTTTTAAGAGCATAAAAAAGGAAGGAAGTTAGGTGCCTCAGTTGATAGAGAGCCAGGTCTGGAGATGGGAGGTCATGGGTTCAAGTCTGGCCTGAGACACTTCCCAGCTGTGTGACCCTGGGCAAGTCACTTCACCCCCATTGCCTAGCCCTTACTGCTCTTCTGACTTGGAGCCAATACTTCATATTGATTCTAAGATGGAAGGTAAAGGTTTAAAAAAATGAAAAGGGGTCCTGGGACAAAAATGTTTATAAACCACTGAGCAATCCTGCCTCTACTTTCTTGTGTGTTTGTTGTTGATGTTGTTATTGTCGTGGGGGTAATTATTTGTTTTTAAAATTTGTTTTAAGATTTTGTACTTTTCTTATGGCCATTAGTCCCTAAATATATATCAGCAGGCCAGTTCTTGCTGGGTTATTTGTCCCAGAAAGGGCCAATGAGGGCTTTTGGATGATGATGCATTTCATTTGGGCTAAGTATATGCTGAGCTATGTAAATCTTTTTGACCAAGCTTACCAATCCATTTGGCCAAAGCATCAGCCAATTCACTCAAACAATTGGTTCATTCATCGTCAGACAAATGCATGCTAGATTCTGGGTACACAGAGGTTGAAAATGACATGGATTTGCTCTGAACGAGCTCCGGCTATTGAGAGATGGGGATGAGAGGCTCAGCTTAGTTGTCCCCTCCTCCATGAAGCCTTCCCTGAAGTCCTTCAGCAAGGTATAGGTCCAGATCCATGCTTTCTCCCCATCACTTATACTTACTTGTGTGTTGTGTTGTTTCTTGCCCAACAGAATGGAAACTCAAGGAAGGCAAGAATGGTGTCCTTTTCAGCTTTTATTTTTAGCACCCACTTCTGACAGCCTTAGCCATTTTTTAAAGCCACAAAGTGGGAAAGTTTGAGGAGGATGGATGGACTAGGAAGTAGTATGATCTGATGAATTCAGAATCAACCAATCACTGAATAGACATGTATTAAGCACGTACCATATGTGCCAAGCATTCTGCTAAATGCTGGGGTTAGAGAAAGAGGATCCCTGCCCTTGAGGACCTTATAATCAGTCAATATGTAAACAAACAGATAGGAAAGAAGCCATATGCAGGCACTGATAGGAAATAATTAGCAGGAGGGAGGCATTAAAATTAAGAGGGGTTAGGGAAGGCTTCCTGGAGAAGGTAGGATTTTGGTTCGAACTTAAAGGAAGCCAACAAAGTCAAAAGGCAGAGGAAGAAGGGGAACATTCCAAACATGGGGGACAGCCAAAGGAAACGACTGGAGTTGGGAGATGAATTGTCTTATTCATGGAATGGCCAGGGGGCCAATGTCACCAGGTTGAAGAGTACATGGTGGGGGGCAGCTAGGTTGATAGAGAGATGGGTTCAAATCTGGCCTTAAATGCTTCCAACTGTATGATTCTGGGTAAGTCACTTAACCCTGATTGCCTAGTCTTTACAGTTCTTTTGCCTTGGAACCAATACTTATAATTAGGGGGCAGCTAGATGGTTCAGTGGATTGAGAACAGGTTTAGAGACAGGAAGTCCTGGGTTCAAATTTGACCTCTGACACTTCCTAGCTGTGTGATCCTGGGCAAGTCACTTAACTCCCATTGCCAAGCCCTTATCACTCTTCTGCCTTGGAACCAATATTTAGTAGTAATTTTGAGATGGATGGTAGGGACTTATTTTTTTTAAGAGTATAAGATAGGGAGTTAGGTATAAGAAGACTGGAAAGGCTACACTATGGACTACACTTTGATCACCAACAAGCATTGTGTTGTTGATCCTAGAGGTGATAGGCAACCACTGGAGTTTATTCAGTAGGGGGCAGTGTTGGGACCTGGGCTGTAGGAAAATCACTGTGGAGCTGAATGGAGGATGGATTGGAGTCGGGAGAGATTAGAGTGAGGCAGACCCAGGAGCAATTATTGCAATAACCCAGGTGTGAGGAGACGAGGACCTGAACCGTGGTGGTGGCTGTGTCAGAGAAGAGAAGAGCATCTATTTGAGGGATGTTGCAAAGGTGATATCAACAGTCCTTGACAACTTGGATACGCAGGTGAGAAGTCATGAGGAGGCCAGGAGAGCAGCTCAGCTCTCAGCAAAGATTCCTTTGGTTGCTAGTCCAATCCCCTCCCATTCTGTGCAACTCTTCTTCCCTTAGATGACCAAGAATTAGTTTTCTGGATTCTGAGGAATCAAGACCAAGGAAAAGAGTGCCCGGTTTGGTGTCGGAAGACCTAGATATGAATTCTACCTCTGACTGCTGATTGTGTGACTCTGGACGAGTCCCTTAATCTTCTTGGTTCTCAGTTTCCTTACCTGTAAATTAATTAAGTTGTACTATATGGATTCAAAAGTCCATCCAGCCCTTGAATTTTGATCCTAGAAATGTTTAGAATTATATTGATAAATAGATATAGATAGATTGATGGATGGATGGATGGATAGGTAGAGAGATAGATGGAAAGACAGACAGAAAGAAAGACAGACAGACAGGTAGGTAGGTAGATAGATAGATGGATGGATGGACAGACAGACAGATAGATAGATCAATATATAGATATTTACCTGAAGGACAGGAATTGTTTTGTTATTGTCTTTCTATCTCCAGTGCCTGGCATATAGCAGGCATTTGATAAATACTTGTTGAATTCAATAGAATTAAATTGATAGCAGCCACCTTTGAAAGATCTTCCCTGGGTCAGCTGACTGACTTTTCAAATGACCTTTAAAATATGGCAGGAGTGGGGGGTGGAATAGTATAGCTAGGTGGCTATGAATAGAGAGTCAGGCCCCGAGACAGGATCCTGGGTTCAAATCTGGCCTCAGACATTTTCTAGTTATGTGATCCTGAGCAAGTAACAACCCCCATTGCCTAGCTCTTTCTGTTCTTCTGCCCTGGAATCAATACACTGTATTGATTCTAAGACAGAAAATAAGGGCTTTTAAAAAAAATATACAGTGCTATACAAATGCAAAGCATCTTCCAGATCTCAAAAGGAATGTGTGCTGAGCATGTGGCAAAAGCGAGAGATAGAGGGAAGGATCCTGGCATAGAAGGTGGTCCCTTAGCAGAAGATTTTTGGTAGGACATTGACAACAATAGATGTGAGGCCATGGAGGAGTTGTGATCAGCATCACTGGAGGAAATGAATCACTCAGTGAGTCTGTAGTTCTCTCAAGGCATTCAGACAGTACAAATCCTATTTTCTCTAGTATAGACCCAAATGAACTGGGTTCAAACTCTACCTCTGACACTTAATTACCTATTCAACCATGAGCAAGTCATTGAACCTTTCTGGGTCTCAGTTTCCCCATCTGTAAACTGAGGAGGTTAGACTAAATGACCTTTAAGGTCCCTTCCAGTTCTTTCTGATACTATGATAAAGGATCTTCCCTTCAAGTGCATTATCTATCTATCTATCTATCTATCTATCTATCTATCTATCTATCTATCTATCTGTCTGTATATCTATTTATCCATCCATTCATCTATCATCTATCCATCTATCTGTGTCTCTGTCTGTCTATCCATCTATTTATCTATTCATCTCTGTCTGTCTATCTATCTATCTATCTATCTATCTATCTATCTATCTATCTATCTATCCATCTGTCTGTGTATCTATTTATCCATCCATTTATCTATCATCTATCTATCCATATGTATCTGTTTATTATCTATTTTTCTTTCTATCTATTTTTCTGTTTGTCTACTATCTATATGTCTCTGTTTGCTATCGGTCTGTCTACTGTCTATCTGTTTACTATCTATCTCTATTTTTCTTTCTATTTTTCTGTTTGTCTACTATCTATCTATCTATCTATCTATCTATCTATCTATCTATCTCTATTTATCAATATATTTCTAGACATTCCTAGATCAAAACTCAAGACCTGGAAGGGGCTTTTGAATACACCTTCTCCAACTTCTTTCATTTTACAGATGAGGAAACTGGGAGCCAAGAAGATAAATGATAAATGAATTGACCTTGAGCTCATGGGCCAGAAAGAGAGTTCATAATGGTCCAAGGTTGCTGCTCCTTTCGCTCCCCAACCCATGAATTCCTCACCTGAGATTCCCCAAGCTCCTCTACCCTCCATCTCCCCTTTCTGCTTTGGGCTGGTCCAACCCTTCCTTGCTCCTTGGTGTGAGACTCTAAAGGATGTGGGGCTGTGGGAAGGCTCGGGAGGCCACCTGAGGGGTAACTAAGCCCTGAGCTCCCAGACGAATCATCATTTACTCAGCCTTGGGCTTACCCTGGGAGGTCAGGATGGCTGTCATGTGAGAAACTCTAGAGTAAGCATGAACAAATGAGTCGGGACTGAGTGCCAACTGGGAGCGATTAAAGGATCCTGTGAAAGCTGAAGCGGGGGAGAAGTGTATACTCATCTCTTGCGTAATTCCCCACAATTCAAAGGGGGCAGAAAAGTAACCTCTTCTATTTAGTGCACCTGGGAACACCCCCTTTTGGCCTCTCGCTTTCTTGGCATGAACAAAAAAAGCTCTAGGGTAGGGGGGCCTTTCCAAGTCACCTAGAGGTCAGCCTTGGACTCAGTCAATGCTTGGATGCAAGGCTGTCCCATGGAGATCTGTCTTGGTCACTAAACTAAGTCATACCCATGACAGCAGGTCTATTCAAACTTGGGACCTGGGCTGCATCTTCAGAGATCAAGACTGCTGGAGCAGAATCTTTCCTTCCTAGTAGTCTAGCCTCTGAGAAGGAGGTTGGGTGGCTTTCTTGGAAGCTGGGATGCTGCTTCACAGCAGGACCAACCAAAGGGGACCAATCTTTTAGCCAGGCTTTGGAGTGTCACCTTCAACTCTGATCTTTCTTTGGTTCATTCAAAATCACAGAATCTCAGAGCTAGGAGGACCCTTGGCAGCCCTCTAGTATAATCCTTGCCTAGTCCAGTATTATCTCTACCACATATCAACAAGTGGCTGGGTAAGCCTCTGCTAGAAGACCCCCGTCATTGGGAACCAAGTTCACTATCCACTAAATGCCACCCACTAAAAATTCCGTATTGCTTTCCAGGCCAGCTGCTATCTAGACATATCTTCTTCATTCTGAGTTTAGGAGTGGACTCTATGGACTATAGATGGATCCCTGGGTGAGTGAGAAGAGAAATCAGAGTGGGGTTACTGGCTAGGGTATCAGTCTGGACAAATCTTCAAATTCTAGCCTCATCTATGGCTTCAACATTTTGGGAATTGGGAAGCACGCTGTGTAGTCATCTAATTAATCTATTTTTCATCGACCTATCTATCTTTCCATGCTTCCCCCCATTGGTCTATAGATATATTCATTAAAAAAAAGTTTTGGGGCAGCTAGGTTGCCTGGTGATTTGAGAACCAGGTTTAGAAGTGGGAGGTCATTGGCTCAAATTTAGCCTCAGACACTTCCTTGCTGGGTGACCCTGGGCAAGTCACTTAACCCCATTGTCTAATTCTTGCTATTCTCCTGCTTTTGACCCAATACACAGTGTGGATTCTAAGATGGAAGCTAAGGGTTAAAACAAACAAACAAGGAAGGCAGAGATAGCTTGTGGTTCAGTGGACAGAGCACCGGACCTAGAGACAGGAGGCTCTGGATTAAATGTGGGCTCAGATACTTTCTAGCTGTGTGACCCTGGACAAGTCACTTAACCCCATTGTCTAATTCTTGCTAGTCTCCTGCTTTTGACCCAATACAAAATGTGGATTCTAAGATGGAAGCTAAGGGTTAAAACAAACAAACAAGGAAGGCAGAGATAGCTTGTGGTTCAGTGGACAGAGCACCGGACCTAGAGACAGGAGGCTCTGGATTAAATGTGGGTTCAGATACTTTCTAGCTGTGTGACCCTGGACAAGTCACTTAACCCCGTTGTCTAATTCTTGCTAGTCTCCTGCTTTTGAACCAATACACAGTGTGGATTCTAAGATGGAAGCTAAGGGTTAAAACAAACAAACAAGGAAGGCAGAGATAGCTTGTGGTTCAGTGGACAGAGCACCAGACCTAGAGATAGGAGGCTCTAGATTAAATGTGGGCTCAGATACTTTCTAGCTGTGTGACCCTGGACAAGTCACTTAACCCCCATGGCCTAGCCCTTACTGCTTTTCTGCCTTGGAACCAATACACAGATGGAAGGTAAGGGTTTTTGTTGTTTTTTAACGTTTTGGAGAACCTATAATGAATAGTGTACGGTTCTGCTCATAGAGCCAGATTTGGTAATCAATCAATCAGCCAATAGGCATTTATTAAGCATTTGCCAAGCATTAAGCAGGCCCCAAGCTGTGTGACTCAAGCGAGACAGAGTTCACATCCTAGTAGCTCAGACAACATGTCCAGTAATGGGTTTCTTCAAGAAGACGGGATGAAAAACCCTTCCAAGGGAGGGCACTGCCAGCCCTGAGAATCCGGAGCTGAACTGGGAAGGAAGGCACCCCGATTGTGCCAGGGTTCTATGTTTGTTTATTTTTTTACTAGAATTTCCCTTGCAAGCTTTCCAACCCGTAGTCAGACACATCATCTGCTCTTTGGTAGCCTTCAATGGAATGCTGACAGTGAAAATAATCCTCTTGTTTCGGCTGGTTCTCAAACAGATGGGGCTGCAAAGGGAGCTTAGAGGTGAAGTGTGTGGCCTCGAACAATGCTTTCTGGCTGGGAAGAAATGAAACCAGGAGGATTAGGTGGTAAATTGCACATTTTCTTGACAGGATCGAGACCTGGGACTTAGCTCTCTTTGTCTCCCTGGGCTGGCTCTCATACAGGATTGGGTGCTCGGGATCCGGAGAAGAGGGCACCTTCCAAGACAGCCTTCTAGCCTCAATGTCTTGTCTGAGTTGCTGTCGCTGTTTCCCCCATCGTCCTTCTGAGCGGGAAGAGCGATGACTTTGGGGCTCCTCCATCCACCTCACCGTGGCCAGACTTCTTGTCTTGGGGCAATGCTATGAGACTAAAATGTGTAAACACACTCAGGGAGAGGGAAAATATTGGCCAACAAGCTCACATTTCCTGAGAGCAGGAGTTTTGATAAGGGCAGAGTAGAGAGGAAAATAGAAAGCCTTGATGTGATTGAAGAGGGGCCAGAAATGGGAGGAAAAGGCATAAAAATGGCGTCTGGAGACCTAGAAGAGGTGTATCCCCAGGCATGAGCTGGGTCATGTATGTAAATATCTGTATATGTCTTCATAGGTGTCTTAGAATTTATCCCCTTGGTTTAAGGTTCTCAGGGTTCCCACTAAAATATATTTTTTCTAGGATTTATATCAGTTGTTTTTAGTCCTGTCCAACTCTTCATGACCCCATTTGAGGTTTTCTTGGCAAAGATACTTAGAGTGGTTTGGCACTTCCTCCTCCTCCAGTTCATTTTATACATGGGGAAACTGAGTCAAGCAGGGTTAAGTGACTTGCACAGGGTTGCTTATAATAAGCTAATGAGTATCTGAGGCCAGATTTGAACTCATGATGATGAATCTTCCTGAATTATAACAAAACACAGTAAGAGATTAGAAAAAATTGTTTTATCTGATTAGTTAATGGTCATTTCTGAGAGAATGGGCCACTAGTCCTGGGGAATCAAGGGAAAGAAAGAATTGGGGAATGGTTGAGTGCAGGGGAGAGGGCATAAGGCAGGACCACTGGGAGGTCCAATCCAATTCAGCAAACATTCATTAAGCACCTATTGTGTCCCATAGTGTCTGAGTCAGGATTTGAACTCAGACCTTTCTGAGGCCCACTGCTCCACCTAGCAGCCAACATGGTTACAGATACAAAAAGAAACAAAACACACACACACACACACACACACACACACACACATATATATATATATATATATATATATTTCAAGAACATTGGGGCAGCTAGGTGGTGCAAGAGATATAGTGCCTGCCCAGCTTGGTGTCAGAAGACTCAAGTTTAAATCTTTTGCTTAAATCAAATGCTTACTTGCTATGTGACCTTGGACAAGTCACTTCAACCTGTTTGCCTCAGTTTCCTCATCTGTAAAATGGCAAACTACTTTGTATCTTTGCCAAGAACACCCCAAATGGGGTCAGAAAGATTTGGGTATGACTGAACAGCAATAGAAAACATTAATAGCTAAGGACAATCAGGAAAGACTTCCAGTAGGAAGTGGTGGGTGAGCTGTGCTTTGAAAGAAGCTAGAGAGTCTATGAGGTAGAGCTGAAAAGAAAGCCAGCATAACATAATGAATAAAGCACTGAATTTGGAGTCTGGAAAACCCGTGTTCAAATCCTACCTTCAGTGATTACTAGCTATAACTTTGAGCAAGCCTTCTTATCTCTCTGAGACTCAGTTTCCACAAATGTAGAATGAGGACAGAATCACTTAGCTCAAAGGGTTGGTGGGTGGTGTTAGCTCTACCAGGCTTCAAAGATGCTTTGGGATGTTGGCTATTGGTTGGTGAAATGACTCACAGATGGGAGAGGGAACATTGTATATGGGGAAGGGCTAGTGGCCAATTTGGTCAGAACAGAGATCGTATGAGGGGGAGTGCCACGAATTGTCTGGAAGGGTAGTTGGGAGCCACATTATTGAGGAAGTGTTGAAACACCAGTATACCGGGGTCAATAGGATAAGACAGTGGCTGAAAACTTTGAGCAGGGGAATATTGAGAGTAGGAATCCACTGGGCACTGTGGTTAGGGATTGGAAAGTGGGCAAAGACTGCAGAGCAGGAGGTGACCGTATCCCAAAGACCACCTCTGCTCACTCTTAATTTTTCCCAGGAGGAAGGTGACATGGAGACATTTCTAAGTCCCCCTCCTTTCTCTTGCTCCCCAATGGAAGACCAACTTTGAACCTTGCTGGAGAAATAGGTTTCCTTAAATATAAATTTTTCTATTTGGACCCAACCCCAAGAGGGCAAAGGGAAGTTAAGAAGAAAAGCCAAGTTCAATTGAAGGTGAGTAGAGCTTCCTTTACATCTGACTAGCCCAGAAGGCATTTTCTAGGGAAAGAAGAGCTGGAACACTGAAGTCTATTCCCTGGGACCAAGGGAGGTTTTCATGTGACCTGTTGGATGACTTGCAAATACACAATGAAAAGATTATTAAGAGGGGATTGCCCAAATCTCCCAGTGGCAACTGGGCATTCCCAGCCATTACAGCTACTTCCAAGCTATTAAGGGAATGAGTTAGGATAGGGCACTCAATTCAAAGCATCCCTTTGGTATAAGGAAGAGGCAACTGGAATAATGGATGGAAAGTTGTCTATGGACCTAGAAAGACCTGAATTCGAGTTTTTCTTTTGATGCACACTGGTTGGGTGACCCTGGGATAATCATTTAGCTTCTCATTGATCCAGGCAATTAATTCTCAGCCTATAAATTGTGGTTTGAGCATTGAGCTATATTATACAAGTTTTCTCATTAATTGTTTCCTATACCAGTGAAATCACAAATCTAGTTTTAAAAAAAATTCTAGGCTTATAAAGGCAGAAAAATCAAAGAGTTCTATTTGTAGGAAATAGGATGTAAACAAGTAAATAAATACGAAATCCTTAAGGGGTGGGAGGAGGAAAGGGAATACACATTTATATGCCATGTGTCAGGTTCTGTGCTAAGTGCTTTACGATTACCTCCTTTAATCCTCATAACAACCCTGTGAAAAAGGGGCTGTTGTTATCTCCATCCTACGGTTGAGGAAACTGAGGCAAACAGAGGTTAAGTGACTTGCCCAGGTCACACAGCTTGTAAGTATTTGAGGCTGGATTTGAAATTGGGTGCTCTAATAGGGACTGAAACTTGAGAGAAGAGCTACAAGTTTCCACTGATGTTCAAGTCAATAAGCTAAACCCAGCTCAGACAATCTTGCTGAATCAAATGATCTGATCCCTGAAATGGGTTCCCTTTTCGTACCATGTAAATATCAGGTCCCTCATCCACTTCATTCCAAGCCACAAAGATAGGGCAAAATGGGCCCCTTGATTCTATCTATAAAGACTAGGGACTGTTCCCCAGTGCAGAGCACTGTGCCTTTCAAATAATGGGGGCTTAATATAATAAATGGTCATTAAATTGAATCACATTTTTTATCACACATTAGAATATTTTTAAAAGGCTTCGATGGTGTTAGAGTTGTTAGCCCAGTGCTTGGCAAATACTAGGTGCTTAATAAATGTGGATTGATTGATTGGATGTTCTTCACTCTCTTCTTCTTAGAAAATAGTGTTCCCTTTCTTCCACTCACTCTATCTAATCTAAAGATAATCTAAAGAGTTAGCTATAGGGGACAGCTAGGAGTCACAGTGGATAAAGTGACAGACTTAGACTCAGGAGGACCTGGGTTCAAATCTGACCTTAGATACTTCTTAGTTTTGTGTCCCTGGGCAAGTCACTTAACCCCAATTGCCTCACCCATGTCCTTCTCTCTTAGAGTTGTTACTAGGACAGAAATTTAGGGTTTTAAAAGGAAAAAAAAAGACACTATATTATAGACATTGTACTAAACACTGCAATTACAAAAACATACAAGTAAGATAACCTATGCCCACATTGAAGTTACATTCTACTGGGGGAGGACATCCATAAAAAGGAGCTTGGAAAATGGGGCAAGATAAGGCAAAACATAACCTATCAGAGCCTAGGATCCCAGGAGAAGAGTCTTAGTTCCAGTTGGAGGGAGAGGAGGAGAAGGGTCAGAGTGTGAGAAGCTGGTTTGGAAATAGGTGAAAAGAATTTATTCTTTCAAGACTTTCCCACCATCATTGGGGTGTGAAGGGCCTGCAACAGGGAACTAGTGAGAATTTCTGCTCCTGGGAGTTCCCCTGGGTACGCCCCTTGGTAGAGGAGTCCACATTTCAGCTTCTTTCCAACCCATCACTGCTAACACAGTGAACCTCAGAGGAAACTGTAGATGAAGAGGCAAAGGCAACATGTGTGAAGGAAGTCACTTTTCCTAAAGGCAGTCAGCATGTGCTCCAATTCCCAAGAAATTTATTTGAATTCTTTGGGGAACTCATGGTGTAGATACTTCCTCTACCCAGGCAAATTATAACTGCAGAGTAATTAAGTAGAAATAATATAGGACCTTAATTCAAATCCCAGCTCTGCCATTTACTCTCTGTGTAAACTTGGACAAGTATTTAACCTCTTTGGGCCTCAGTTTCCTCATCTATAAAAATGAAGGGGTTAGATTAATTAATCTCCAAGTTCCCTTCTAGTTCTATTCCAATGACCCTTCCACTCTTGTTCATCCTGTGACTCTTGTCTGTCTTTTTTAAAATGATTTTTTGTTTTTTAAAATTGCTATCACTTCCCAAATAACTCCCATCCCCTCTCCAAAAGAACAAAAAAAATTAAGGAAAACAAATAAATGATGCACTCTTTCTATGCTCATAAGAAGGAAAGCATATTCTCATCATCAATGGTCTGACTGGTCATTCCATCATTCTGAATTCTAATGGCTTTTACTGTTTTCCTTTACACAAATAGTGTGTTCCGTGTATATCATTCTTTAATTCCTGCTTATTCTTCTCTGCATCAGTTCAAATAAGTCTTCTGAAGTTTCTCTGAATTCTTTGTTTTTGATAACTGCTTGCTGCTTTCAAAAACATTGCTGCCACTGACCAATGTCCTGTCACCACTGTAGAAATGGCTCTTTTAATAAAGCAAACTCCTAAAAACCTATACTTCATTCAAGACCTATAGCCCTACGGAGTCAAGATTAGTCATTGCATTGACCAGACTTTTAATGTCTCTTGGTATTTTCCATTACAAGCAATGGTATTGCTTTCCCATCGCATAGCACAATTTGTTCAGTTATTCTCTAATGGAGGGACATCCATTTTGTTCCTTTTTTTGCTATGAATTTTTGGGACCTATTCCTTTATCTTTGACCTCTTTTGGATACATGCTCAGAGCAGAGAAGAATATCTGGGTCCAAGTATGAACAAATTTAACCACTTTTGATTTTGGCCAAATCACTTGGGTCCCTGAGGCTTCAGTTTCCTTATCTGTAAAAGGAAGAGGTTGGATTAGATGGCCTTTGACATCTCTTCCAACTCAACCTCTGATAAATGCTACCTTCTGTTAAGTCCCCCTGTGTTTCATCCTGGAATAAGGATGACCCTGGGTCTTAGAAGGCCATGCTGGAAGACCACAAACTTGTATAGTACCCAGAAGTCGGAAGGGCTTCCTATATGGCCCCAGGGACAGTCTTGACATCAGCTGTCTAAGGAACAACCCAGTTAAGTCTGGTGAGGCTCAACAACTGTTTTGGCTATTGGATGATAAATTGTTTGGCTATAGCAATATTATAGGCCTTAGTTTCTTCATCTGTAAAATGAAAGGGTTCAACTGGATGGCCTGTGAGATCCTTCTCCATGCTAAGTCTATGATCCTATAGTTCCAAAGTGTTTTCTAAGTCAAGTTGAGAAACATTTATTAAACACCTACTATGTATACTGTGCCAGGGACTAGGGATATATTGTATCTTTCCATATATCCTTTCCTGGTGTCCTTAAGAGCCTTTTTTTTTGACACTTAATATTTCCTATCATTTTAGGCTTAATTCTTCAAGATTGAGACCAAAACCCATTTTCTTCAGGGGGTTCTTCTGCCCCTCCAAGTTTCTGATGAGTCCCTTTCAGATAATCTCCCATCTTTGTTGGATCTCTCTTCCATTTCTCCAATTATTTATGTAAGTCCTCCATTGCAATTGTCTTTTGCCTTTCTTTACATCCTTAGTCTACTATCTGGTATGTGATAAACACTTTAAAAATGTGTGTTAATAGATTTGCTGACAGTGTAGCTCTTTGACTAGTCAACTATTTGGAAGTTGTGCCCACTTTGTTCTAGAAAAAAATACTGTTCTCAAAGTGTTTCTTGTACGTTAAGGGAAAATTATGCATTTAGAATGATGGACTTTTAAACCTAGATAGACGGAACGTAAGGGTCTGAAAAAAAAAAAAGACAAAAACAGTCACTGTCCTCATGGAGCATTTAATGAGAGAGGACACATCAGAATAATCATGCCAGGGTGGTTCATGCTAGATGGGTCACTGGAAAAAGCACTGGGTCCGAGATCAGGAAAACCCACGTTAAAATCTGAGTTGTGTAGCCCTGGACCAAACACCTCTCCCCTCTCAGTCTCATTTCTAAAATGGGGACAATCATCATTGATTGTCCTGCCTCATGGAGATGTTGTGAGGCTCTTAGGAGATATTTGGGAAGGGCTTTACAGATCTTAAAAGACTACTCTTATAGTTACTAGATTATTATTAGCGTTATTAGTGTTATTAGCATTAATGTTGGTTATTGTTATTATGTTCTTATCATTTTAGAACTTGTTTTGTTCGGGGCAGAACCAGCCGGAGAATCTGGATCTCCCAACAGTCTCCCGTTCTTGCCTCTCCACCAAGTTTGCCTTTCTCAATCCCATTGGTCACCCCCCACTTTGAGATGAAATGAAAATCATGGTGAATGATCTGTATTGTTCTCTTCTTTCGTTGGGCTGATGTCTTCATTCTCTGTGAAAAACAGTTGAATTCTTTCTCTAAAGGGGGTATTCTTCATTCAGAGGTGAACACAATGGGACTCATTCACCAAGTATTCCTCCTCCAGGAACCAAGGCCAATCATCTCCTTGCGAAACTGGCAAGGCACAGTTTCTAAAAACAAATCATGAGGACCGCCACCTTGGAAAACAGAAGCCTGATGTTATATGACATGGGCCAAGATGGCACCAGGAGGGTTCACAAAGGAGGGAGGAGAAAAAATGAATATATAGAGAGGGAAGGGACTGAATACAGCTCTGTGGATTTTTGGAAGAAGCTTATCTTTTCATGCACCAATCATGTTCTTTTTATGAGTTTGCTGGGAATAAAACCTTTGTGCTTTTGTATAGGTTCTTTTATTGATACTTTTATCGCTGTTCCATGTTTCAGTCCTGACTGTGCTATCTACTATTTATTTGACTTCAAGCAGCATCCTCTTTTACGGGCCTCAGTTTCCTCATTTGTAAAACTAGAAGAGTTTAACAGTTGATTTCTAAGTTCATTTCAATCTATATCTATGACCCAGAGTTCAATCTAATTGGTGGTGGGCTTCTCTGCTTGTTCAGCTGATCCTCAGCAAGTGACAGCTAGGTGGCACAGTGGATAGAATGTCAGTCCTGGAGTCAAGAAGACTGAGTTCAAATCTGGTCTCAGATACTTGCTAGCTGTATGACTCTAAGCAAGTCATTTAACACTGTTTGCCTCAGTTTCCTCTTCTATAAAATGAATCAGAGAAGGAAACAGCTAACCACTCCAGTATCTGTGCCAAGAAAACACTAAGTGAGGACACAAAGGGTAGAACACGATTGAAATGACTGTATGAGAATGACAGAAAAGAGACTTAGTTCATGGCTGGCACCATACTTTAGTGGACATAAATAAAATGGAACCCATTGTGAAGAAAAAATTATGTATAAGGTGTAGTATCCAATAAGGTAATGGAGGTTTGTCCAGAAGAAGGGAAACATAGTATATCGATTAAAGATTTGCCCTTGGTATCAGAAAAATCTGATCCGTATTGGCCATCTGACCCTTGACAAGCTACTTAACCTTCCAGTCCACTGGTCGGTCAGTTGATAAACTTTATTGTTGTCATTTTCAGTCGTGTTTGACTCTTCGTGAATCCATTTGGGATTTTCTTGGTAAAGATACTGGATTAGTTTTCCATTTTCTTTTCCAGCTCATTTGACAGATGAGGAAACCGAGGCAAACAGAGTTAAGTGAATCACCTAGGGTCACACAGTTTGTAAGAGTGAGGCCAAATTTGAACTCAAGAAGAGGAGTCTTCCTGACTGTAGGTACTATGGTGCCACATAGCTACCCCCAAACCTTTATTAAGACCTACAATGGGCTAGGCACTGTACCAAGAAAAAGACCTGTCTTCAAGGAGCTTACAATTGAATGGGAAGAAAATAGGCAAATAAAAAAGTACAAACAAACCATAGATAGGATAAGTAGGAAATAAAAGGGGGAAACAACTCTTTACGATTGAGTGACAAAGAAGGGAATGATCTGCCCACTGAGCATAGGAGCCCTAGTGCTTAATAAATGTTTCTTGACTTGGTGAAATCCTCACTGGGGGCTTCCCAAGCAGATACAATCACTTCAAGTTCAGTGTTCCGTAAGGCATTATACGAATCTGCCTCTACAACAAAATCCTACTTGAGCCAGTAGATAGAAGACAAGGACCAAGGGGATGCTTTAGGAAAAAGGAAAAACTCTTTGAATCCTGATTTAATGAGATATCTGTCCAGCAGCGTAGAATTATTGTACAGTTTCACTTTGTATTTAAACGTTTTTCTTTATTGTAAACTTAATAACCATCAAAAATCATTTTAAGATCTTCCCTTGATTTGTTCGGAATGAAAGCTCTCTCCTTCCATCACGCCTCCTTATTCTTGGACTTGTGCAGGAATAAATTATCTAGAAATGGGAGTTGGCTTTTCTGTTCTGAAGACAGCAGAACATTTAGGCATGTTTCCCAAGGCTCCAAGAGCTATAATCCTTTCTCTAGTTGCTCTAACCTCTGTCCCTTGTGATCGCATCAATTCCCTTGATCATTTCCATGTAGACGAACCCCAAATCTTTACATCTGCCTCAGTTTCCCATTTAACAACAGACCCACTTAGCAGATAGCCTGGTGGATATCTCCATAAAGTAATACAGGTGATGGTCATAAGGATGATAGTAATAATAGCATTTACATAGTGCTTTAAAGTTTTCAAAGTATTTAACATACATTATATCTCATTTGATCCTACCAGCAACCCTGTGAGGTAGGTTATTATTACCCCCATTTTGCAGATGAGAAAACTGAGGTCAAGAGAGTTCAAATGACTTATCTCAGGTCACAGAGCTCATAAGTGAATGAGGAAGGATTCAAATTCAGAAGTCTCATCAGTATCTTGGACTCAAGTATCCAAAATATGTCACCATCAACCCCATCATAGCTAATGTTTATAGAGCACCTACTAGGTGTCGGGCATTTTGCCAAGCACTCTATAATTATTATTTCATTTGGTCCTCACAATAACTTTGAGAGGTAGGTGCTTTTACAGATAAGGAAACTGAGGCAAAGGTTAAATGACTTTTCCAGAGTTACACAGCTAGTAAGTGTCTGAGCCTGGATTGGAACTGAGGTCTTTCTGAGTTCCTATCTACCATATCACCTAGCTGTCCCTAGGCATAGTTATTTTCATGTTGCCTCTCTTATTAAATTGTAAGCTTCTTGAGGGGAAGGATTTTTTTTTTAAACCCTTACCTTCTGTCTTGGAGTCAATACTGTGTATTGGCTCCAAGGCAGAAGAGTGGTAAGGGCTAGGCAATGGGGGTCAAGTGACTTGCCCAGGGTCACACAACTGGGAAGTGTCTGAGGCCAGATTTGAACCTAGGACCTCCCGTTTCTAGGGCTAGCTCGAGGGGAAGGATTTTTTTGTCCTTATGGTACATCTCTTAACACAGTACCTGTGTAAGAGAGGAATTCGATGTAATCTGACAATCCAGCTTGGCAAGCTGGAGAGTTCTGCTGTCAGATTAAGCCCAGTTCCTCTCTTACACCTGGCACATAGTAGGTTCTTAATAAATGTTTGTTGACTTTACTTGATAATCTTGTCCCCCAAAACTTATTCCTCCTGCATATTTTTCCATTTCTGTCAAAGAAACCCGCCATTTCCTCAGTCATCCAGGTTTGTAATCTTTCACACTGCCCAACTTACCATAGTGCCTTTTATTATTATTATTTTTATTTTAATAACAGATTTCCACATAAGTATTCCAAAGTTGTATGATCCAAGTTGTCTCCTTCTCTCCCCTCTCCTGAAGCTGGCAAGCAATTCAATCTGAATTATAGTATATTATCATGCAATCATATTTCCATTTTATTCATTTTTGTAAGTAAATAATCTTATAAAACCCAAACCCCAAAACATGAACCCAAATAAACAAGTGATAAACTATATGTTTTCATCTGCTTTCCTACTCCAACAGTTCTTTCTTTGGAGGTGGATAGCATTCATTTTTTACAAGTCCCTCAGAGTTGTCCTCGATCATTGTATTGCTGAGAGTAGCTGTCTATCACATTTGATTGTTCCACAGTTTTGCTGTTACTCTGTACAGTTCTTTCCTGGTTCTGCTTATTTCACTCCACATCCATCCATGAAGGTTTTCCTAGCTCTTTCTGAAATCATCCTGTTCATTCTTCCTTCTAGTACAATAGTATTCCATCACTATCACATACGTTATAGGGACCTGGGCAGCACGTAAAGCATTTATCTCCTTCACAGTTGATCATCATACAATGTTGTTACTGTGTACAGTGTTCTCGTGGTTCTGCTCATTTCACTTCGAATCAATTTGTAGAAGTCTTTCCAGGTTTTTTGTGATCATCTCATTTTGCCATTTCTTATGGCACAATTGTATTCCATTACAAGAATATACCACAACTTGTTTATGCATTCCCCAATTGATGGACATCAGTTTCCAGGGCTTTCCTACCACAAAAAGAGATGCTAAAGATGTTCTTTTTCCCTGTCTTTAATTTCTTTGGGATACAGACCTAGTAATGATGGTGCTGGGTCAAAGGATATGCACAGTTTGATGACTCTTTGGGCATGGTTCCTATTGCTTTCCAGAATGACTGTATCAGTTCACAGTTCCACCAACAATGTATTAGTATCCCACTTTTTTCCACAATCCTTTGTGATATGGAAATCACTTTAAAAGACTGATATATATTAATTTAAGGTTGCCAAGGAATTCAGCTATGTAATTCCTAAATGAAAACTCAAGTCAGCAGTCAACCTTTTATGGAGTTTTTAATTACAAACAGGAGGAAGAAAGGTATGAGAGAGAGAGAGAGAGAGAGAGAGAGAGAGAGAGAGAGAGAGAGAGAGAGAGAGAGAGAGAGAGAAAGGGGAGAGAAGGGAATAGGGCTTAAATACCCCCTCTGCTTAGGCTGAGCCAAAGACCCAAGCCCTTAGATAGCTGAGGCAAAGAAAAGAGATCAGTCCCTATCACTCATGTGACCAAAAATGGAGAAACAATCTCAGGGGCCTCCACCTCCAGCCTCCTTCAGAGCCACCACCACTTCAGAGCCAAACCTCATCCTCTCAGAGCAAAACTTCTCCGAGCAAAACCTCCTCCTCCTGTCCTCAGACCCTGTTATCTTTAAGGAAACCATCTAAGTCCCCTCTCCTCAGTTCTCACATCTACCAATCACTGTCTATGTCTCCCCTCTGCCAATGGTGGCTCTAGCTTAACCCAGGACCGCCCAGAAGTCTGTTTCCTTTGCACATGTCTGTTGAAGGTCATATTCTCAAATAATTAAATCTTGATCTTTGCTGCAGCCCTTCCTAAATCCTGTTACTCTGAGTAGGGTGGAGATTGGAAGTTCCAAGACCTGGTTCTGTCATTCCAAGTATCTCTATTGTATCAATTCTAAAATCAATCATGACTCAAAGAACTTCCTGTTCTATGCTTAAGCATAGGTCAAAACCCTTTCCATTGTTTAGCAAAAGGTTTCTGTCCTAAAGTAGTCTTAAGTAGGGAGGAGAAGGATCCTCCCTTTCCAAGGAGTTTCACATTCCAATAGAGTTCTTACTATCAGTAGGAAATTTTTCAAGTATGAAATTTCCCAATGGGAAAATTTCCAACATTCATAAGTCTAAGAAATTTTAAGGTTTACACCTTCCAAAGTTTATCATTTTCCTTTTCCAATGTCCAGAAGAAATGTTGTACACAGTGACATCGATGATGTATACCAATCAACTATGAAGGATTTAACTGTTGTCAACAAGGCAAGGATCCAGGACAAGTCCAAGTTGCTCATGATGGAAAAGAATATCCATCGCCATAGAAGGAACAGTCTAACTGCAGATTGAAACGTGCTATTCACTTTATTTCCCACATGAATTTTTCTTTAGTGCAAGCAATGAGTCTTGTTTCACATGATGAACAGGGAAATATGTGTTATATGACAATATATGTATAACTTCTATCATATTTCTTGCCTTCTTGGGGCGGGGAAAGATGTGGGAGGGAGAGAGAGAACACAGATTCTGACACAAAATGTCAGAAAATGGATATTATAATTTGGATGGACACATAATCTGAAAAAAATAAAAGGATTTTCAAAAAGAATATCTCTTAGCTCTTTCATTTGATAATGTCATTGTTTGATCACTAATGAGATAAGGGCTATCTATCAGTGGGATGCATCATTCACTGTTGTTACTGACAGTTTTCTGGTCCTTCGTCCCAAATCTCTCTTTCCTCTTTGTTGAAAAGCAGCTTCAGTTTTCAAATGAAGCTCCACTCAAGCACTATGGGAGTGAGATCACCAGTCAATGGAAAGGAATCCATTTCAACTTGGGACATTTCACCCAAGATTCCCTAAGGATGAAAAGCAAGACTCTCTACTAGCTTGGGGAGAATCCTATGTGTCAGGGAAGGGCAATCCTGGACTCAGGACTACTGTTGAGCTCCTTGAAGAAGGGTATCAGTAGAGGAATGTATGAAGGTGAGGAAAGGCAGATTTCTTCCTGTAGCTGGGCTATTAAGTCTTCAAGATGGGAAGTTAATTCCTAAAGAATTAATATTCCTATGGATCTCTCCCTTCTCCTTTACCCGCACCTCTCCCTGCAAAGGGCTCCTACTCTCTCTTGGTTTTACTCATATACTGTTTTTTCTCATCTTTCCTCAATCAACCTGGTCTCCTTAAGTTCTTATCCATGCTGTCTGGCCTATTCTGAGCTAATCTCCTGTCCCATACGATTAACATTTCCAGGGCACCGATGGTGTCCTGTGTCCAATCTTTCCCCTAAGCCCTTTTGGCAAGGAGGCACATGAGCTGTTCCAAGAGGCTCAATGCACTGGATGGGATGATGATCTCTTCTCCTCCAGATAAATACCCTTGTGAGTTCTTTCCATTTAAATCTCACATTATTTATAGAAACATAAGATTTAGAGCTGGAAGAGACCTTGGAAGGCATCAATTCTAGCCCTTTCTCCTTCCCTAGGAAGAAACTCAAGCCAGAAAAAGAAAGTGAACCAGTGTGAGAAGGGACCTTCAAGATCATCACAAAACACCTCCTCATTTTACAGAGGGAGAAACCGAGGCTCAGAGAGGAAAAACATCATAGAATTGTAGGATGTCAGCATTTTATGTGATCTCTGAAATCATCGACCTCCCTTGGGAAACTGAGGACCATCGACTTTACATACCATATCAAGCTTTACATTGAATTTGAAATACAATTGTATATAGGTGTATGTTGTAGTTATCTATATCCATCTTATCCTCCCTCCTAGACTATCAGTTCCATGGGATCAGGAATCTTCCACCAAGCTCTGCCCCAGCTAGCTATGAACTAAATACATGTAGCTGATTTGCCTGTGATCCAAGTTAGTGATGGAGTCAGGACTAGAGACCAGGTCCCCGCCTCTCCTCAACTGCACTGCACTATCTCTTGATTTTTGGAGGGTTTCAATACTTGACTAATTCTTGCTTCTACTGAGGCAGCTGGTATCAGAGTGGAGAGAGCTCTGGGTCTGGAGTCAAAAAGATTTAAGTTCGAATCTGACCTCAGACACTGACTAGCTATGTGACCCTGGGCAAGTCACTTAATCTCTGTTTGCCTCAGTTTCTTCATCTGTAAATAAGGATAATAACAGCACCTGCCTTCCAAGGTTGTTATAAGGATCATTTAGTACGATGCCCGGCATGCATAAGGTGCTGTATGAATGTGTATTTCCTTCCCTTTCCCTACTAGAATAATCCTACCACAGGTCAAAAATCTCCTTATAATGACCATCAAAGATGACCTGTATCCAGTAGGTACTTCCTGTGTATTGATGATGGTGATAGATGTCTTGTATAGATTTTGTTTTCCCCAAGTAGAAGGTATACTCCTTGAAAGCAGGAATTCTTTCTTTTTTTTTTTTGTTTACCCACCTTCCAGCACACTATCCAGTACATACAGTAGGCATTTAATAATTTAATAATATTATTGATTGATTGATTCTTGTTTTATTGAGATTGGATATTTTTTGAAGCAATGTAGCATAATGAATCTCTAGGGTCAGGAACTCCTGGGTTTAAGTACTGTATTTGACATTTATTGGCTGTGTGACCCTGGGCAAGTCCTTTAAAATCTCAGTGCCTTAGGCAGTACTCCTAAGACAATGGCTCTCAATCTTTTCTGTTTGGAGAATCCTTTTAAAAACAATAAACAAATGGTTTGTGACCTCCCCCATCCCCAGCATAATTTAATATGCTGCTCATGATAGTCTTTTATATTAATTCATTAAATGCTTACAATAACTATAAATAACATATGATCATAATGCTTTCAGATTGCTGAAGAAATCAACCTACTGTGCTTCAGGCATTCACATTCCTATTCTCACAGAGAAAAAATATATTTCTAACATAATTGGGCAATTATTTATTGCTTAAGGCACCATTAAAGAATTTTTAGTGTTGAACCCCCTTAGACCTGTGTTGGCAAACTTATGGCATGCTGCTAGAGGGAGCTGCTCTCCTCTCCTTCTCCCCCATGCCTGAGGACATTTTTCACATCACCGCCCCTCTGCCCAGACACCCATTGGAAATGCTCCTTCCCTCCCCTGTCTGGGGTAAGGGAGCAGCTCACATGTAGCATGAGGGCTGCAGTTTGGGCACTCAGTCTCTAAAAGGTTCACCATCACTGCCTTAGACCATCCTCACAAATTCCCAAGAGGTTCTTGAGTTATTAAATGGGAACTGCTGATCCAAGACCATAAATTACAGAATAATCATTTGGACACCACCCCCATTAAGCCATATAAAATGAGGGGGTGTCCCTCAATTGGGGAATGGCTGAACAAATTGTGGCATATGATGGTCTCGGAACACTATTGTGCTGTAAAGATTGATGATCTGGAGTCTTTCTATATGAACTGGGAGAACCTCAGTGAACTGATGCAGAGTGAAATGAGCAGAACCAGAACATTGTGCATGGAAAGTCAAACATTATAGAACAATTCAGTGTAATGGACTTTGCTACTAGTAGCAATGCAATAAGCCAGGACCCTCCTGAAGGACTTATGGGAAAGAATGCTATTCACATGGAGAGAAAGAACTGTGGGAGTAGAAATACAAAAGCAAAACATATGACATCACTTATCACACACACACAAATATATATACATATATATATTTGGGTATGTGATTTGGGGTTTAGGCTTTAAAAAATGCACTATAGCAAAAATGAATAATCTGGAAATAGGTATAAGTGATAACATTTGTACAACTCAGTGGAATTGCTTGTCGGCTCTGGGAGAGGGAGAGAAGAGGGGACGGAGAGAAAATGAATCATGGAGGGGACAGCTGGGTAGCTCAATGGACTGAGAATCAGGCCTAGAGATGGGAAGTCCTCGGTTCAAATCTGGCTTCAAACACTTCCAAGCTGTGTGACTCTGGGCAAGTCACTTGACCCCCATTGCCTAGCCCTTACTGCTCTTCTGCCTTGGAACCAGTACAAAGTATTGATTCTAAGACAGAAGGTAAGGGTGTAAAAGAAAAAAGAAAATGAATCATGGAAACATGGAAAATATTAAAAAAAATTAAAATTAAAATAAAAAAGAACAACAAATTAGGTCATTAACTGGGACCTTGAATGCTTGTTATGAGTTCAGATCAGTGCCATCTTTGTTATGCAATTATCTTGGTAGTACATGGCATACCATGATTTGGTTTATGGTTTAGAGACCTGGTCAATGAGAAGTCAATAAGAAGGCAGCATGGTGCAGTGGAAGACATCTTGGATCTAGAATCTGAAAGACAGGTTTAAATCCCACCTCCAATGTTTAATAGCTGGTTGACCAGAGGCAGATGACTTAACTTACTAAAGCCTCAGTTTCCTAATAACGATACCCGCAATACCTGCTTCTCAGGGTTGATGAGAAGAACAAATGAGATAATGTAGATAAGTATTTTTGTCAGCCTCCAATAATGACATAAATGGTAGTGATTGCTGTTACTGATATTTGCTGATATTTCTGATATGACTGATATTTCCCTAAGGAAGTCACTTCAATTCAACTCAATCTAGTTCCACTCAGCAAGTCTTTGTTAAGTGCTTCCTATGTCTCTTTCATCAAGTTAGCTGCTAGGGTTTCAAAGGTTCACTTATTCAATTAACAAAAATATATTAAGCACCTAAAAGGACTCTGCTAGGAACTCTTGTACATCTTCACCTCTTAGTGAACATTTCATGCTGCCACAGTCACACTATATCTAATGGTTGAATAGGCAGAGGCCAGCACTCTCCGAGAGACAATGGAAGCAACATTGGCAGTCCTTAAACAATGGGGAAATATGATTGGCCCAGGCTGTCCTAGGCAAAGGGCGCCATGGTTTGTAGAGAAAAATAATAGAATTTCAGAGCTAGAAGGGACCTTGGATCACTTGGCCCAATGTATTTTAGAGTCAGGGAACCTGGGTTTAAATTCTGCTTCAGCCACTTATTTTCTGGGTGACTTTGGATAAGTCTCTCTTGGTCTCAGTTTCCTTTTCTGTTAAAATGAGGGAGTTTAACTAGATGACTTCTAAGGTCTCCTCCTTAGATTCTAGGACTTTCTTTGAAGAAACTGTGCCCAAGATTAGGAGCCTAAAGACTTCCAAGACCTTAGATCAAGTCTTGATTCCATTGGATGGAAGTAACCTTATGGAAGTCATGTCTCCTCTATGGTGCTCACTTTGCCCATCTCTAAAAAGAGGAAGTTAAAGAATCTCTCAGTCACCTTTCAATTCTGACAGTCTGTGATCCGATCTAATTAAACTCTATAGCATTTATTAAGTATCTACTTTGAGTTAGGCTCCAGAGATACAAAAAAGGAAAAAAGCCCTGCCCTCAAGAAGCTTGCATTCTACTGGGGGTGCATGGTGTGTACAGAAATAATTCAATATAAAATAATCATAAAGGAAATAGTCACTTTGGGTGGGTGGAGAGAAGGAACAGAGAAGGAATTGACCCACAGAGGCTGGGTCTTGCTCCAGGGTGCACAAATATCAGGGGCAAATTCCAACTCCATTCTCAGCCCATTTTACTTCCCACATCACTCTACTAATTGGGCAGAAGCTTGAAGCACTATATGAATGCCAGTTATCATTATCATCATTGTTATTACCCAAAGAGAAGAATGGAAATATTTCCACCCAAAAGACAATCTTCTCCCTCTGGTGTTTTAATACCATACTGATCAGGTACAAGGACAGTGTCATCTGCTCTGAGGGCACCAGGAAATTAGCATAAAATATCTTCTGTGGCTCCCAAAGGCCCCCATCTTGCCCCAATGCTGAATTAGCCTCTGGGCGTCATGTCCTGCATCCGGGGCCCCATGAGCAGGACAAACATAAACAACAACAGCCACCCTCCTGTTTATGAGGTCCCTAATTAGCATCGCCATGTTTGAGACTGGCAGGCCACCTTTGATCTGGGGATCTCTAAGCAGGTTGCTAACACAGTCCAAAGAAGAGTGTCATTAACTCTTTTTTACAGACAGAGAAAATAAGGCCTGAGAAGAAGAAGCCACAGGCCTGAGGTCACTGCAGGGGATCATTAGGGAACTTGAGTGGAGAAACCCCAGTCATTAATCCCCAAAATAAAATCTTTAGGGACTTAACAGGCTTTGAGTTGGTCACTGCTGTTTTTTATGAGGATTGTATATTTTTATAGACTACATAGTAAAGAGAGGGGGAGAGACAGTAACACAGAGAGAGAGAGAGAGAGAGAGAGAGAGAGAGAGAGAGAGAGAGAGAGAGAGAGAGAGAGAGAGAGAGAGAGAGAGAGACAAGAGAGGGAAAGAAAGGGAGAGAGAGAAGAGAGGGAAAGAAAGGGAGAGAGAGAGAAGAGAGGGAAAGAAAGGGAGAGAGAAGAGAGAGAGAAGAGAGGGAAAGAAAGGGAGTGAGAGAAGAGAGGGAAAGAAAGGGAGAGAGAGAAGAGAGGGGGGAGAGAGAGAAGAGAGGGAAAGAAAGGGAGAGAGAAGAGAGAGAGAAAGAGAGAGAGAAGAGAGGGAAAGAAAGGGCGTGAGAGAAGAGAGGGAAAGAAAGGGAGAGAGAGAGAGGGAGGGAGAGAGAGAGAGGGAGGGAGAGAGAGAGAGATTTCTTTTTTCTGCCAGTCCTGTCTTAAGCTGCATGAAAATGATTTTCCCCGAGCCCTAGGCTCCCAGGGAAACCTTAATGCTTTTAATGGGTCCCATGATGCTGGGTGTCAGGATGGCTTTCTGTCTAGGAGGGGTAAGTATTTGCCTACGCGATGTGTTTAAAGGTGTCCACATGGGCCTCTTTGCCCAGAAACATTTCCCCCATATTACCTAAAATCCTAACGTTTGCTCTGTTTCTTGGCCAGATCTTCAAGAAGGTAATAATGATAATAATGATGAGGATAATAACTAGCATTCATATAATGCTTCAAGCTTTTGCCAAAATTTTTTTTGCATGTTATTTTATTTGAAGCTCATAAAACTTTGAGGAAGTAGGTGCCATTTATATAGGTCTGGGCTTCTTGGAGAGTATGGAGAGTTTCAGTAACTTCCCCAGAATCACACGACTAATCTATGTCAGTTAGGACTTGAATCCAGGTCTTCCTAGTTCCAAGGCCACTCCTGTATCCTCTTAGACCAGGCTGCCTCTTTTGGTACCATGCAAAGGAGAAGCTAGGAATCAGATTTCTTCAATTTCTTCAGCACTTGGAGAATTTGGATTTTGAAAAAGAGCCTATGGTGATCCCCTCCAAACCAGGCAATCCAATGAAGCCCAGAACCATAGCCTCTCTTAGGGGCAATTATTACCCCATTTTATTATTTATTGAACATTATTCAATAATCATCTATTAAGCACTTACTGTGATGGAGGCACAATGCTACACCAAGGAATACAAAGAAATAGGAAAATAAAAGTCCCTTCCCTTAAATATTCTCTAAAGGGAGGACAATATGTCTAAGATGGAAGGTAGAAAATATCTTTATGTGAGTATAAGCTGGAATAGCTTCATTTAGAGAAGCATCTCAATTCAACAACATTTATAGAGTGCCTGATATGTACAAGAATAAACAGACATGTAAAGGAGGAAGAAAATGAGCTGGATAGCTATTGGAAAAATTCCAAAGTTCTTTTTATGGCCCTGGAATCAGAGGTTCTGGATTCAAATTTGCCTCAGATACCACCTGTGTGATTTTGAGTAGTTAGTTCACTTATTCTCTTTGAGCCTTGGTTTCCTCATTTGATCAATAGAGCCCTTAAACTAGATGACCTCTGTAGTCCCTTCAAACTCGAGTTACTATCAACTCTGAATCTAACTAAGAAAGTCTTTGTATCACAGATATACACAGTCCATCACAGGATTTGCCCTTGAAGAATCTCCACCTTGGTAAACTCTCTGAGAACTCAGGGTTATTGCCATGCTCCAATTAGGCATTGGAATGAAGAGAACTTCTAAAAAAGGTCAGTATCTGAAAAACCATTGTAGTTCCAAGAAAAGTCCCCACTGATTCTAAAACTCTTTGCAAATAAGAATATAATATCATAACTTTGGAAATAGAAAAAGGAACTTCCAAGCCATTTAGTTCAGCATCCTCACTTTACAGATGAGGTCACCAAAGTCTATAGGAGTGAAGTGACCTGTCCAAGGTTGCATAGGTAGTAAGTGGCAGAATCAGAATTTGAACCTGGGTTCTATTACAAAGCCCTGTTTCTTTCCATGCCACCATCATCTTATCTAATTCAATTCATTTATCTTACAGAAAAGGAAACTGAGATTTAGCTAAATAGAGTGGCTTGTCTAAGGTCATATAGGGGAAGCAGAAGAACTTAGATTTGAACCCAGGTCATCTGGCTCTATGTAACAATGGGAGAAAGTAATTTGGAGATTTGATTATTACTAAAGGAAGACCAGGGAATCTTGTGTTTTTAATGGATTTTTTTATTATCTTCATTTGCAAATGTGTTTTTTCTTTTTTAAAATTAAATTTTATTTTATTTTTTAGTCCTAAATTCTCTCCTTTGTTTTTATTTTGCCTCAACAACTCCAGTTGAGAAAACCAAAGAAAACAAAGCTTGTTACAAGCTCCTATATTCAAGCAAACCAAATTCCTACATTGGTCATATTTTTACAAAAAGATCCCCAAACAAACAACAATAAAACTCAGTCTATATTCTGAGTCCATCACTTCTCAACATGTTTCATCTTGAGTCCTCTGGAACTGTGGCTGGTCATTCTATAGATCAGAGTTCTTAATTCTTTTATGTAATGCTTTCTTGGCAGTGCTTACTTTACTCTGCATCAGTTCATAAAAGTCTTCTAAGATTTTGTTTCTTGGTCCCAGGTGGTTTATTTGAAACCATCGCCTTCATCATTTCTTACAGCATAGTGGTGTTCCTTTACCTGGGTATATCATAACTTGTTAAGTCATTCTCCAATTGAGAAGAATCCCTTCATTCTCCAATTCTTTGCCACCAAAAAAAAAAAAGGAGTTGTTATAAATAGTTTAAAACATGAATTTCTTTTTCCTCTTTCTTTGATCTCTTTGGAGTAGCAATAACATTGGGTCAAAGATTATGCATAATTTAATAGCTTTTTGAGCAGAGTTCCAAATTGTTTTCCAGAATGGCTGGATGACTTTACAGTTCCACCAACAGTGAATGAATGTGCCTGTTTTCTCCCAGCTCCTCCAACATTTGTCATTTTCCTTTTTGGTCAACTTTGTCAACCTGTGGGGTCAAGCAGATCTTTTCTCCTTCCAGTGCCCAAAGTGCTATCCTTTATAATAGAATAAAAAAAAAAAGAAAGAAAGAGAAAGGTTCAGCAAACTAACCAACACATTGACTGAAAACAAGTTTGACAGTGTAATCAGTGTACCACACCCGGATTCACTCACCTCTACAATGAAAGGAGGGAGGTGCATTTTCTCATCTCTTCTTTGGAACCAAGTTTGGTCAATATAATTTTATTGTTTTGGTTACTATCATTCTTTCCATTTTCTTTGCATAAATAGTTGTGTCTGTTGTTTTCTTGATTCTTCTGACTTCACTTTGTATCAGTTCATACTATGGAAAGACTTGAACACAGGATAAAACTCATTTAATTTCAGGTTCAATGGTCTTCAGGCTATGTTGGGAGAAGGAAGGGGAGTCAATGTGGAGAATGGGCATATTGAGCCTGGCTAGCTTGTATCATGCCTCCTAATTGATGTGGGAAATAGTTAGGATTCTGTCTCCATCAAATCTGGTTGTCTCAGGCGAGCAGGTGAGGGCTCTGGGTTTGATTAGGCAGGTTATTTCTTATCTCCATTTAATTCTACTTACTACAGGTAGTGAGGCACTCCAAGCCCCAGTTCCATGGGTATAGACCATTGATGTTTCCAGCATGGTATGTCGAGGTTTCCCAAAAGGATCTGAGAAGAGTTGGTTGGCATTTATATATTACTTTAAAGTTTAAAAGTGCTCTACATGTATTATTTTTTAATCCACATAACAACCCTCTGAGTTCGTTATTATTATTCCCATTTTCTAGATGAGAAAGCTGAGACTGGGAGTTGCTAAAGGATTTGCCCAGGGTCTCTTAGATAGCAAATATTTGCATCAGGATGCAAACTCAAGTCTTTCTGACTCCAAGCTTTATAGATAGAACCACTAAAAAGTCTTCATCAGGGAAAGGCAGGGATCATTATCTACATTAAACAGATTAAGCTCCCACTGGAGGTAAGCAAGCAGTCAGAAATAAAGCACTTATTAACGACTTATTTCATGCCATGAGGGAAGAGACAGCATGCAAAAGGCAGCTAAAAAAGCACAGGGACTGGGGGGAAGAGTGGATGGAAGGAGAGGTTGAAGGAGGGAATGTTGTAGAGATCCAGAGAGTCAGAAATTCCCTCTACAATACCAAATGGTTCTTCGGGTTGTGATTGAACCACTGCTCTGTTTACTGGGCAATCTGGCTGTCCCCTAGATGAGTATGGGAGGAGGAGGAAGGCATAGACTCAGAGCAGAGGCAACCTTCTCGAAAGCTAAGCGAGGTCGCCCAAACCATAGAGTTCTTTTGGATTCTCAATTCTGATGGTTACTGATTTCAATCCTAATCATCCATGGCTTCTAGCATGGAGAAACTTTCCCTTTTGGTTTTTCAGGGATATTTAGAATGTGTTCTCCTA
Source organism: Monodelphis domestica (assembly GCF_027887165.1). Taxonomy (NCBI): domain Eukaryota; kingdom Metazoa; phylum Chordata; class Mammalia; order Didelphimorphia; family Didelphidae; genus Monodelphis; species Monodelphis domestica. The sequence goes on along the minus strand of NC_077232.1, from coordinate 41,738,274 downwards.
GAGACATTAATGAAAAGAGTGCTGGACTTAAAATCAAGAGGGCTGGGTTCAAATTCTGTCAAAGAGCTGGAAGCTTAGCCCAGTCTTCTGATGAACTTCATTTTATCTATACAGAGTAGGATGAGGAAGAGGTTAGGTGGGTGCAGAGATCTGCTGTTTCAACAATTCAATTCAAGTTCATCAAGCACCTGGGGAAATAGGTTTCAATAAGAGCTATTCCCTTGCCCTCTTTGAGTGTAGAATCCAGTCAGTATCCCATTATCAGTCTGTCAATTAATAAGCAATTGAAAGGTTCTGTGTGCCAAGCACTGTGCTAAGCCTGGGGTCACACACATACAAAAAGCAAAACCAGTCTTCTTGGTTTCTAGGCCCTTGTGGGGAGAAGTACATATGTTGTACATGAAAACCCTCGAGATAAATACAGGAACTACCCAACAATAATTCCTCTCTACTGGTCCCTGCTTTGAATGTCCTCCCACCTGCATCTATTAAAGTCTTCCTCCCTCCCTTCCTCCTTCCTTCCTTCCTTCCTTCCTTCCTTCCTTCCTTCCTTCCTTCCTTCCTTCCTTCCTTCCTTCCTTCCTTCCTTCCTTCCTTCCTCCTTCCTTCCTTCCTTCCTTCCTTCCTTCCTTCCTTCCTTCCTTCCTTCCTTCCTTCCTTCCTTCCTTCCTTCCTTCCTTCCTTCCTTCCTTCCTTCCTTCCTTCCTTCCTTCCTTCCTTCCTTCCTTCCTTCCTTCCTTCCTTCCTTCCTCTCTCTTTCTTTCTCTCTCTCTTTCTCTCTCTCTCTCTCTCTCTCTCTCTCTCTCTCTCTCTCTCTCTCTCTCTCTCTCTCTTTCTCTCTTTCTCTCTTTCTCTCTTTCTCTCTTTCTCTCTTTCTCTCTTTCTCTCTTTCTCTCTTTCTCTCTTTCTCTCTTTCTTTCTTTCTTTCTTTCTTTCTTTCTTTCTTTCTTTCTTTCTTTCTTTCTTTCTTTCTTTCTTTCTTTCTTTCTTTCTTTCTTTCTTTCTTTCTTTCTTTCTTTCTTTCTTTCTTTCTTTCTTTCTTTCTTTCTTTCTTTCTTTCTTTCTTTCTTTCTTTCTTTCTCTCTATCTTCCTTCCTTCCCTTCTGCCTTAAAATCAATACTGTGTATTCATTCCAAGGCAGCAGAGCAACAAGGGGTAGACAATGGGGGTTAAGTGACTTGCTCAGAGTCACACAAAAGTGTCTGGGGTCAGATTTGAACCCAGGACCTCCTATCTCTAGGTCTGGCTCTCTCTCAATCTCATGACCCAGCTAGTTGCCCCTTACCTATCTTTCAAGTCCCACTTCTTCCAGGAAGACTTTTATGATCATTCCAGACCACATTGCTCTGTCTCACACCTGAACAAATAGCTCTTAGTTGGTGGATTGATTTCTCAATCAGTCAGTGTGCATTTATTAAATACCTGCTCTATGCTAAGCACTATGTTTGGACAGGAGCCAAAGACAATTCCTGCCCTTGGAGTGTTCCAATCCAGTTAGGAGAGACCACATGGACAGAGAGGATTATATACAATAGATACACAATGGTTTTGGCGAAGGGCTTTAACAGCTGGGGAGGAGAATCAGGAGAAGCTTCCTATAGGAGGTGGCATTTGAACTGAGCCTTGAAGAAAAAGGATTCTTAGAGGTGGAGGAAGAGATGGGGTGCTCTGTGTGAGGAATACCAAGGCCAGTTTGGCTGAATTACAGTGTGTGTATACAAGAGGCAAAGAAAATAAGTTGGAACCACATTTCAAAAGGCCTTAACTGCCAAATAGAGGTATTCATATTGGAAACTAGAGGTGAGCTTTCTTCTGCAAGTCAAGGCATGAGCTAGACAACTGGACAGAGGGTCAGAAAAACCAGCCTCCGATGCTTATTAGCTGTATGGCCCTGGGCAAGTCACTTAACCTTTGCTTGCCTTAGTTTTCTCTTCTATAAAATGGAGGTCATAATAGTACCTATCTCATAGGGTTGTTGTAAAAATGTTGTTGTCATAAAACAAAATATTTGCAAAGTACTTAAAGTGCTGTATGAATGCCAGCGATTAAATTAGCTATTAAGCATGGATGGGGACATGGAGTGGAAGATCCCAGCTTTCTACTTCTGGGAGATATTTGGTTACTCTGTGTCTGTTTCTGATTTGCTTCCTGTGGGGTGAAGAAAAGCCTTTTAATTGGCTGCTGAGTCAGTACTGAGTATGCATACCAAAGACATTAACCAGCCAAATCATGGGAAGGCAGGCTGTAAGCCTCTGAGTTGGGAAGAGGAGGGAGGGAGGAGACAGACAGAGAGGGACAGAGAGAGAGAGAGAGAGAGAGAGAGAGAGAGAGAGAGACAGAGACAGAGACAGAGACAGAGACAGAGACAGAGAGAGACAGAGAGAGACAGAGAGAGACAGAGACAGAGACAGAGAGACAGAGAGACAGAGAGAAAGAGAGAGACAGAGAGAGAGAGACAGAGAGACAGATACAGAGAGACAGAGACAGAGAAATAGAGACAGCCAAAGACAGAGACACACACACACACACACAGAAACTGAGACAGAGAGAGACAGAGATAGAAAGGGAGAGGGAGAGATGGACAGACAGACAGACAGGGAGAAACAGAGACAGTCAGAGATTGAGAGAGAGAGATTGAGAGAGATAGAGACAGAGAAACAGCAAGAGAGAGATACAGAGAGACAAAGACAGAGAGAGAGACCCAGACACACACACACACACACACACACACACACACACAGAAACAGAGACAGTCAGAGACTGAGAGAGACAGAGACAGAGAGAGAAACAGAGACACAGAGACAGAGCAAGAGAGAGACGGGGAGATAGAGAGAGAGACAGAGAAAGAGAAATAGAGACAGTCAGAGACACACAGAGACACACAGAGAAACTGAGAGTGAGACAGAGAGACAGAGAGAGAGAGAGAGGGAGGGAGAAACAAAGACAGAGTCAGAGATTGAGAGAGAAGAGAGATTGAGAGAGAGAGAGAGAGAGGAGGGGGCTTTAATTACCCTTCCCCCCAACAAGATGCCACGTAGTGTCCATATTTCTTCTCCCCTGTGGTGTCTACTCTTTATTTTCTTAAGGGAAGGCGGATCAGAGATAGAATGACTTAATGGTGAGCTTTGGAAGGTTGGAAGAGCTAGCACAGGTGGCTAAGATCCTTAGGAGCAATCTTCTTGATCCCAGTCCAGCAGTGAATTGACCTGGAGCTGGACCACAAGAGTGACTTGATCTATTAATGGAACTGAATTTGGAAGTGAACTTGAAGGGGTGAATGTGTTGTGGTGACCACTTGAGGTCTGAGTTTCCTGTCCCCAGAGTCCGGGGTCTCCAAGGGGAGAAGGTGCCCTGGCTTAGAGCATGATGTCTGTCCTTCTGTTCTGTCTTCCTCAATATTCATTCGTCAAAGCTACTGGATGCTAACTGGGGGCACTGATCACTGGTGAACGATGCTGAGCAGGATCTATGGGAATGGGGGCTTGGGCAGATAGTATCATACAGACATGGTGTCTCGAGGACTCCAAGCAACTCTAACCAGCTAAGTTCTGGGGAGCCAGTGCCAGTGGGGATTGGGAGAAGGAATGCAGAGTTTAGAGGGGTGACATGTAAACTCCTGGTCCCTAGGATAGTGCCTGGCATGAGTACGAGCACTTATAAAAAAGCTGATTGCATCAATGCTTCCTTCAGGAGGGATTTGAAAAACGGGCCAGCAATGTAGGGGCAGCTTCACTGCAGAAGGCCCTCCTGCATGCTCACGGTTCCTTCCCTTTGAGTATTTAGAAATGCCTCTCCACATTTTACCTACATTTAAACAGTCGTAGTGGGCTAATTGGGAGGAAGGGATTTACGTGTCATGATGACTAGGAGGCAGGGATATTTTTTCACAAATAAACATTTGGGGAAAAAAAATAAAACAATCTCTATCCACTTGCTTCTTTCCTAGAGGAGGGAGACAGGGGAGAGAGGTAGGAGTTAGAGGAAAAGTGAGGAAAAATCCAAAGTCCTGGAGGTATCTGGGTAGAGCAGAACACCCAAAGAATGGCCAGGATCAAAAAAGGGGGTCCTTTTTTGATTCCACATTGACTTGACTGAAGTCAGGTGGTTAGGGAGGTGCCAAGGACAAGCAGATGGGGAAGACACCAATGCCCCAAGGTACCCTAAGGGCAAGTGTGTTCCCTTCATTTACACAGCTGTATTGACACACTCAATAGAAACATTTTTCTCTATGGCCAGCTCTCTTCTGGAAGAGTGGGGAGGAATTTTGGCAGGACTGACTCACCAACAACAACAAAACTGGCCAAAGCCAGAGCAGTTGGCTCTTCTTTGGGTCCTGAACCTTCCCCTTTCAGAGCCCCCTTTTCTTCCAAGCTCTCTAAAATTTCATGTTGGCAGAATATTGGGGTATGGTGGATGGAGTGTTGCATTGAAGGTCAAGAAGCCATGAGTTCAAATTCAACTTCAGATGCTTAGGACTTGCAGGACCATTGTCAAGAAGCAATGTCTCTGAGCTTTGATAAAATATGAGTGATAATACTTGAAAGATAGTGCAGATGAAAAGCTAGTCTCTGAAGCAGGAAAACCTGCCTTTAAGCCTTGCCTCTGATACACCATGGTCGTGTGACCCTGGGCAAGTCATTTATTCTCTTAGGGCCCCCTCTAAGACCACAAATTGTAGACTGTAGACAAAGAGCTGACCTACCTGTTTTGTTAGGAATTTCTCACTTGGAACAACTTGTACTGATGAAATCACAAGCTTAGTCCTGCTTTTTTAGTACCTAGTCACAGAGTAACTCTGATGCTCAAGTAAGATAACAGAAGGAAAGTGATTTCCAAAGTTATATAAATATCAGCTATTATTATCTAATAAACTCACACCAAGATGTTTTAGACTTCTTATATTATTTCTAAAGAAGAATTGGCCTTGGTGAGGGAAGAATAATGCTTTATTCAAAGCAGAATGTCAACAGATGGGAATTTAGACATTAATGGGTATCTATTTTTGGAAGGGAGCCTTGCCTCTCCCAATGATGCCTGAAATCCCACCATTAGTATATGTATTATTCTTATCTGAGAATTCTTTAAAATGAGACTCTTCCTCCTGTGAGAAGCAGTTTGTGATATAATGGGAAGAATATTGGATTTGGAGAAGATTGGGGTTTGAGTATCAGATCTGCTACTTAGCAACCTCTATGAGATGGAGTAAGTCACTTAACTTTTGGGGGCCTCTGTTTCCTTTATCTGTAAAATGTTGGGGTTAAACTAGATTATTTCTATGGCTTCTTCTAGTTTTCAATTCTATAACTGTATAAAGAAGATTGGTTAGCTATGTGACCCTGAGCAAGTTACTTAACCCCAATGGCCTAGCCCTTGCCCACTCTTCTGTTAAGATTGATACTAAGACAGAAAGGAAGGAAGGAGGAAAGGAAGGAATAAAGAAAGAAAGGAAGGAAGGAAGGAAGGAAGGAAGGAAGAAAGAAAGAAGAAAGAAAGAAAGAAAGAAAGAAAGAAAGAGGGATAGAGGGAGAGAGGGAGAGAGGGAGGGAGGGAGGGAGGAAGGAAGGGAGGAAGGAAGGAAGGAAGGAAGGAAGGAAGGAAGGAAGGAAGGAAGGGAGGAAGGGAGGAAGGAAGGGAGGGAGGAAGGAAGAAAGAAAGGAAAGAAGGAAGGAAAGAAAGAAAGAAAGAAAGGAAGGAAGGAAAGAAGAAAGAAAGAAAGAAAGGAAGGAAGAAAGAAAGAAAGCCTCTCTTCTAAAATCAGAAATAAAGGTAGCATCCTGATATTGTGAGTTCTGGTCCTCCCTGAGACTCTTCTTCCCCCCATCATGGTCATGTGCAATCCATATGGGAATCTGGGATGTTACCTCTATTGTGCAACAGTGACTTGGCCTTTGGTTCCCCTCTTCTTATAAATGTGTCACCATTTCCAAGAAATCAAAATGAATTTGGAAAAGGATGGCACTCAATGAATGGGGACCCAAGTGCCAAATGAGGCTGCCAAGAAAATGTAAAGAGGAGAGTCTAAGTTGTGGCACATTTGGGAGTTCTCTTGTTGAATTGAAAATCAAGGTGCCTCTTTCACTGGGCAGCAATATTCAAACACACTAGGGAATTCTAGCCTTGACATTAAAAAAAACAAAACAAAACCTTTCCTTCTGTCCTACTATCATTTCTAACACAGAAGAGCAGCAAAGGCTAGTGTATCAGGGTTAAGTGACTTGCCCAGGGCCCTACATCTAGGAAGTATCTGAGATCAGATTTGAACCCAGGTCTCCTTGACTCCAGGCTTGGTGTTCTCTCTATGGTGCTCCCTATCTCCTACTCTTTGGTCATTTTCCACTGGGACTAGCAGACAGAATTAGACAGTTTGGGACCTAGGAAGGACAGAAGTCACCCAGAAAAGAGACATGAAGTCTTGAAGATTCTAATGGAAAAGGGCCTAGTGGAATAGCCAACTACTTCATTTCTATCTCTGTATCCCCATTACATAAATCGATATCTTGAACTTATTCCACAAGAGATCTTTGATCTATGTGGGCATCCCATCCAGTCTTACAGATCACACCCCATCCATCAATCACAAGAGCATAGATACAGAGCTGGAAGAGATGCCTTAGAGTCCAGCTGGTACTGTCTCCTCATTTTACAGATGAGGATATTGAGGCACAACTATCTATCCTTGAATAACTCTTTCATGCCTTTACTCTTTCCTTAAGTTTACCACAGGGAAATCCTCCATGTTTCCTTTTGACATTGGGAAGAAACCAATGGTGCATGCATACATGAGTTATCCTTTCCTTTTGATAGGTGACCTGTCAATCTTCTTTTTTTGTTCAGACATTATTTGATGATATATTTTATGCTTTTCCTGGATAAATTCTCATTCATGTGTTACAGCCAGTAAGTATGCTTCTCCATTGTCCTTTGGGTGATTCTCGATTTCAGGTTCTTGGAGACAACCACTCCAAAGAGTTTGGCCTAGCTAATTACAAAGGAATAAAACAAATGGATTAAGAATGCCTTGCCTAAAGGAAAGGTTTAATAAATATTTGTTAAATTGAGTTGAATGTATTGTTTTAACATTCAGTGGCCAAAGACATAAGAGAAAATTAGGGGCTAAAGTTATTAGGGTTCTGCTAGTCTCTAAATAAATATCCATCTGGGGAGAGGAGCTCCTTTAACTTAGAATAGTGTTAGGCATATAGTTAGCATCAAATAAATGCTTTTTTCATTCATATGGTTAAGCCAGTTAGGCCTAAGGTCTGTCAGAAGAGGGTTCAGGTTTGTTTAATTCACAATACAGGATATGGCTGGGGACAGATTTCCAAAGATGCTCATGGTTAAATTAATCTGACATTATTATATCAGTAGAGCAGCATCAAGTCAGAGGTAACAGGTCAACATTTTGATATCCAACAAGTAAAACCAATGGTTGGATTGATGCAATCTAATCCTGTCCCATCCACCGCCATGTCTTTCTAGGTAGATTCCTTTTTTCTTTAAACCCTTACCTTCTATCTTAGAACCAATACATAGTGGTATGTAAGGCAGAAGAGCAGTAAGGGCTAGGCAATGGGGGTTAAGCGTCTTGCCCAGGGTCACAAAGATGGAAACTATCTGAGGCTCGATTTGACCCCAGGACCTTCCATCTCCAGACCTGGTTTTCTATCCACTGAGCCACCTAGATGCCCCCCTTTCTAGGTATATTCTATAATTTTTTCAAGCTCTACTTACAGTAGTTTTAGTACTTATAGTAGTACATAGTTTTTAATAGTTTGTTCTTTACCCTCCACCAATAACCTCTGACTCCTTAAGAAAATCTTTCAGTAATTTCTCTGCAGCAGTGGCCTGATGCTGAATTGTTATTATAAGCTCTTCTATTTTTTGAACAAATCTCATGACTCAGCCATTTGTTCAATGCTTCTTTGTCAACATATTGTTTTTTGAGTTCATATGGATGCCACCCATAGGGGGCCTTTTGATTCCACTCTTGGATCTTTGCCATTTCATAGACTCCATCCAGAGAGCAGTAGGAGGAAGACTGTTGTTATCGATTGCATCCTTCTGCTAAGAAATCATCGTGGGAGCAAATCTGTCAAGAGTTTTGTTCCATTGTTCTATTTCTCAAGAATCTGGAAAACAAATGGAAGCAGACTTAAGCAATGTGCTTTGGAGTATGCTTCCAGCTCATTGTTGTCTTCCTTGATGGATATTTCTACTTGTCTCTTTCCTCACCTAGCTGATTCTCTAGGTCTACTTGGAATTCTGGTTTGGAAGTTTTATATTATATTATATTATATTATATTATATTATATTATATTATATTATATTATATTATATTGTATTGTATTGTATTGTATTGTATTGTATTGTATTGTATTGTATTGTATTGTATTGTATTGTATTGTATTGTATTGTATTGTATTGTATTGTATTGTATTGTATTGTATTGTATTGTATTGTATTGTATGGTATGGTATTGTATGGTATTGTATGGTATTGTATTACATTACATTACATTATATCCATATCCTATCCTATCCTATCCTATCCTATCCTATCCTATCCTATCCTATCCTATCCTATCACGTCATACCACATCATATCACGTCATGTCATGTCATGTCATGCCATACCATACCATGTCATACCATGTCATACAATGTCATACCATGTCATGTCATGTCATATCATATCATATCATATCATATCATATCATATCATATCTTATGATATGATATGATATGATATGATGTTATGTTATGTTATGTTATGTGATGTTATGTGATGTTATATCATGTGGTTATGTTATGCTATATTAATGTTATAGCACAGTAGCATGTTCTATTATATTATAGTATATTAGATATGTGTATATTATATGACATTATATCATGTTATATTACATTATATTAGATATGTTTTTATAAGACATATTATATCATATCACATTATATCATATATTATGTTATATTATATTACATTGTTAGATGTGTTTATTATAAGACATTATATTATATCATATTACATTATATATAATATATTATATATTATGTTGTTATATTGTCATATATCATTATTATATTATATTATATTATATTATATTATATTATATTATATTATATTATATTATATTATATTATATTATATTATATTATATTATATTATATCATATCATATCATATCATATCATATCATATCATATCATATCATATCATATCATATCATATCATATCATATTATATTATATTATATTATATTATATCATATTATATCATATTATATCATATTATATCATATTATATCATATCATATTATATCATATCATATTATATCATATTATATCATATTATATTATATCATATCATATCATATCATCATATCATATCATATCATATCATATCATATCATATCATATCATATCATATCATATCATATATATTATATCATAAATAAAGTTTTCTACTTAAGACCTAGGTACTAGTTTCTAATGATGCTTTTCTTTCTTCTGAGCTGTTTTGGCAAAGAGCCCATGGAATTTTCTTATGTTGGGCATATCTTCCTGGGGTCTTGTTCTTACTGAATACAAAGTTGTTGGAAGGGTCATCAACATCCATCCAAACAATTTCCTATAACTTGCCAAGTGATCAAGGGGTCTAGAATGAGTGGGATTGGGTTCAGATACCACCTCTGCTACTTACTACCTGTGTCGATTTGGGCAAATCATTTACATCCCTTATCCTCAGGTTTGGATTCCATGAACTGGTGGGGACGTGGTACTGGACTAGATGGCTTGTGATGTTTCTTCCTCTAAATCTAAGTAGGATTTCAGTAAGAGCTGCTTCCTAGGCATGAAGATAGTGATTATCCACTTTTTCCTTTGAATGGTTCTAGATTTTGATCCTATAATGACAGCAATTGTTGTTGTTCAATTGTTTCAGTTGTGTCTGACTCTTTGTGACCCCTCTTGGAGCTTTATTGGCAAAGATACTAGAGTGGGACATCTAGGTAGCACAGTAGATAAAATGCCAGGTCTAGAGTCAGAAGAATCAGGGTTCAAGTTTGGTCTTGGACACTTCCTAGCCATGTGATCCTGGGCAAGTCACTTAACCCCAGTTGTCTAGCCCTTGTTTCTCTTCTGTCCTAGAACTGATATTAGGGCAGAAGGTAAGAGTTTTGGAAGAAAAACAAGATACTGGTGTGGTTTGCCATTTCCTTCTCTAGGACTTCTTGTGAAATTTCTGGTTAACTGGAAGTTAATGAGAAAACTTTTTACTGTTCAACTGTTTATTAAAACCTTTCTGAAATATGGGAATCTTTTTCCCTTCTTATGATTTCTCTTGCCTTGGTTTCCTCCTCTATAAAATTAGGACTAGATCAGGATTCTTAGTCATACGTTGTATCCTGGACCCATGGGCAATCTGGCAAAGCCCAAGGACCCCCTTCTCAGAATAGTGTTTTTAAACAATAAAAAAATGGGGTTGGGGGCGGCTCGGCATCTAGACTCTATGGTAACTAACTATTTCAGTCTGGGTCAGTTCATTCCCCTTTCTGAATCTCTCTCTCTCCTGGGAAAGATAAAGAGGTTGGGCTAGCTAACAGTCAAGGTTCCTCCCACACTTGGTATTCTAGGATTTTAGATTTGGCTTCGGCGGGCAGAACCAAGAGTGGGTGGAAATGGCAAAGAGGTAGTTTTAAGCTCTCTTGTCAGGAAAAATTCCAAATCATTAGAGATGTCCTAGAGTGGAAAGGACTTCTTCGAGATGTCATGGATTCCGGGTCGCCTAACTAGTAAATAGCAGATCTAGCATTTGGACCCCGGTCCTCTGACTCCAAGTCCCCATCCCACATTGCTTCCCAAAGTCAGAACATCCTCTGTTATGAGTGGGCTCTCTTCTACCTCCTTCCTGGGAAGACTGGCTGGAGGGTGACTAACATTGCTATTATGCCTGCCTTCTGGAGAGTCTCTAGAAGACGTCACAGCCACAGGAGATTTTGGATCATGCCAGTTCCCTCCCTGTGGCATTGTATACTTTGGCTGCTGGGGCCTGGGGATGTGCCGAATTTTGCCTCCATTTTTGATGCTATCTTGGGGACTAACTGGAATTGAACACTCAGTGTAGAAATTGAGACTTACAACACAAAGGACTGAAGTGAACTCGAAACAGGACTTCAGTAAGGGCTGCTCCCCAGGCATGCTGGCAGGGAGCCTCCATCTTTTCTTAGAGTAATAATATGGATTTTATCATCAGGCAAGTTTCCCTGCAGGGCAGCCCCTTGCTTGTTCAGCAAGTTCTCTATAGATAACACTGAAGCTGTCTTTCCTGCTCCTTGTCTGCCTATCTCCTAGAAATGGGTGCATCATGACATTTATTTATTCCAATAGAATAATTGTTAGTAAAGGCTTTAGTATCAGAAAACTTAGGTTCAGGAGCAGTTAGGTGGCTTAGAGGATTGAGAGCCAGGCCTAGAGATGGAAGGTCCTGGGTTCAAATCTGACCTTAGACACTTCCCAGCTGTGTGACCCTGAAAAAGTCACTTAACCTCCATTGCCTAGCCCTTACTGCTCTTCTGCCTTGGAATCAATATGTAGTATTGATTTACCAATTTTTTTTTGTAATAATTCTGCCTTGGAATCAATATATAGTATTGATTCCAAGGCAGAAGGTAAGGTTTTCTAAAAAGAATCCCTGCATTCAAATCCCATCTTTGCCACTTACTAGATATGTGGCACTATCCTGATTCATGAACTGAAGACTGTAGGAGCACAAATTTAGAACTGGAACAGATAACAGGGGTCATCTAATAAAGCCCCACCCCCTTATTTTCCAGTTGAGGAAAATGAAGCCCAGGGAAACAAAGTGACTTGTCCAAGGTCATTTAGATTAAGTAATAATCAGTCAGCAAGCATTTCTTAAGCACTTAACACAGTGCCTCATGCTGCCCTCAAGGACTGCATTTTCTAATCATCATCATCATTATCATCATCTCCTCCTCCTCCTTCTCCTCTGTCTTCTCTTTTTCCCTTCTTCACCCCTTCTCTTTTTCTCTTACTTTCTCTTTTCCTTCTTCTTCTCTTCCTTTATATTCTGCTCATCTCCTTCTTCTCCCCTGCTTCTCTTTCTCCCTCTCTTCCTTCTTTTACTTCTCCTCCTCCTTGTCTTCTTTCTAGGTTCTGTCTGTCCAACACGACACTCCATCTTCTGCCTCCATGCCTTTTCAGAGGTTCGGTCCCATCCCTGGTATCCATCTGTTCCTCTCTTCTGCCCCTTAGTAGCCTTAATCCCCTTTAATGCTCAGTTCAGATGCCATGTCTTACAGGAGGCCTTTCTGGATTGTTCCAGCAACCATGGCACTGCCGAAATGACTTTGTATTTACCTTGAATACACTTTGTTTTTCTTACTTGTGTACATGTTGTTTTCTTTGAAGAGTTTGGGAGAGTCTCTTCCCTACTGCCATTGGCTCAGGCTCCTCCTGGTTGTGTTCCTCCCATTGTTAGGTGCCAGAGACTAGCAGCAGTTCCACTTAACCACTTAACATCAATGATCTTTTCCAGAGAGAAGTTAACTTCAAAGATGTAGCTAGAACAAAAGAACATTCCCCCCAGCACCTGGCGGTACACTTTCCTCTGTACTACCTTTGTCTCTGGGAGGAAAGGGTTCAAACTTAGAACTTAGCTCAGTTCCAACATAGCACTGGTGCCATCCAGTTCAGGTCCAAATGTGCTATGACTGCCAGTTAAAGCTTATCTTAGGTACAGCAGCCCTGGGTCCCAAAGGTCATCCCCAAAGGGAACTCCTTGTTTCTTTGGGCATTGGTGGTGAGCATGTTACAAATCCTGGATTTGGGGTACTGTGGCATTGCCGGGACATCGGGACACCAGAAGACTCACTTTGCTGACCTTTTGTACCCCTCACTCTTGTAGGCTCCAATAACTAAAGTAGACAAGAAAAAAAATGCAGAATCAAAGGAAGAAAGTCCATTTCATATGGCCACAGGTTGGCCTCAGAGGGTAATCCTGAGGCCTCTCTGCTTATCGTATTATCTCTCACCACATGCCATCAGTAAGGGAATCAAACCAAGAGAAAGCAGCAAAGAGGAAAAAATTGTTGAGGTTCTGGTTGCTGGTCCTTTTGGAATGCTTCTGCGGCCATTCAGAAAGCTGGTGAGGCTCCAAATGGTTAGCCAAATGGAAGGGGCTATAGAATATCTCTGCATGACCCCAACATCTCCCCAAAGTACTTGATTATGAAGCTCTCCTGGAAGCAGTCTCCTCAGCTTCTGCATGTTGGGAGATGACATCAGAAGTTCTCTGCACATGGACCAGTCTTCTATTGTATTAGCACATGGGGAAATGGAAACCTCGATGGACTGATGACTTACCCAACCCATTAGTTTGCTATTTTTACCCAGGGTCATATAGATACTAAATGACAGTGCTGAAAGTGAGTAGCAAAGCCAGATATTCTGTCTCAAGATCCTGTGCTCCTTCTAGGTAAGAGAGATGTTCTAGAACTTCACAAGTAAAGTGATTGAAAAGAGTAGGAAGTTCTCAGTTACAAAGTTATGAAGATACAAACCCAAATTATTCTACTAGCAAAGAAAAGAAACTGATCCACGGGGAACTAGCTCATCAACCAACTTGTTATGATTCCACAGAATTTCAGGGCTCAGAAATCAGATTTATCTTCATCAATTGGTGCTTTGTTGACTCTTTTCTATAACATTCCTGACAAATGTTCCTCTAGCATGCCCTCAAAGATCTCCAGTGAGAAGGAGCAATCCAACAGCACATTGGGCCAGTAACTCAGAACATGTGCCCTAATAAGGATGGTTCCAAAGTGTCGTCTTCATAGATAGTCGCCATCACAGAACCCCAGCATTCGAAGGGACCTCAGAGGTCATCTAATTCAAACTATGCCTGGGCAAGAATCTCCTTTATAACATTTATGATGAACCATCATTGGGATTTTTTCCTCTAAAGATGTTCAGAGATGTTAAAATTGCTCCCTCCCAAGGCAACACATTCTACCTCTGAGGAGCTCTAATGTTTGGGTCATTTTTCCTTACAACAAACTTCTGCCTCCCTGGAATTTCTAGCCATTTTTTTTAGTTCTATTTGCTGGAGTCAGATAGAAGACATACTCAAATACTTTAAGAGAGCTATGGTGTCCCTTTTCCCCAAGTCTTCTCCTTCCTGGGCTAAATCCTTAATTCTCTTAACCAATCCTTTATATTATATCTTGACTCCCTTCACTATCCTAGTTTCTCTTCTCAATTTGTTCTACAGTTTATCAGTATCTTCCCTAAAATATGGTGCCCACAACTGTGACTATGATAGAATGCCACAAGGCTATGACCACCATCATCCCAGATATGATGTTCCTCTTGCCGTTGTGTAGTCATTTTTCAGTTGTACTTGACTCTTTGGGACCCCATGGAATGGTTTGTCATTTCCTTCTCCAGCTCATTTTATAGAATTTTACAGGAAACTGAGGCAAAAAGATTAATTGACCTATTCAGGATCACATAGCTAGGAAACTCGATTTGAACGCAGATCTTCCTGATTCCAGGCCAGTGTGTCTTATTCCTATTAAGTTCCACTTTATTATGGTCTAATCAATATTTTCGCCTGTCAAAATCCATATAGATACCAATTCTGTCATTCAGTGTCTTATCCCTACTAGTTTTGAATTGTCAAATTTGATAATCCTGTCACCTATTTTCTTTTTTAAAAAATCCTTACCTTTGTTTTAGAATATATACTAAGTATTAGTTCCAAGCTAGAAGAGTGGTAAGAGCTAGGCAATTAAGATGACTTGCCCAGGGTCACCCAGCTAGGAAGTGTCTGAATCCAAATTTGAACCCAGGACCTCCCATCTCCAGGCCTGGTTCTCAATCCACTAATCTAGTTAGCTACCCTTCATTTGTTTCTTTATCCAGGTCAGTGATAAAAATATTGAATAGACCAGGGGCAAGAAATGATCCATGAGGCACACTATGAGAGATCTTTCTTCTGGTTGACATAATGTCATTTTTTTTTCCTTAAGCAAACAGAACCATGTCAATGGTTTATGAGATAATATTTATAAAAAGTAGTTAGCACAGTGCCTGGCACTTATTCCCCCACCTTCCCTTCTCCCTTTCCTTTCCCCGTGACCAATGATTCTGTGGATCTATGTTCTTACTGGCTTAGCTACTCACTCCATTGCCTCTCCTCACCTCTTTATTCTCTGTGTTTCTTGAAAATGTAAATTCCATTCAACAAACTTATTAACCACTTATTCTGTTCATGAAGTTGTGCTAGGCACTAGGGATGCAAAGACCGCCATCTTTGTCTTGGTTTCCCCAATGCTTAGCACAGGGTTTGCTTGTTACAAGCATTTGATTGTTGAGTTGAATTGAATTTCAGCATTGTGTAAAAGCTATTGCAATCACATGAGCCCTTCATTCCTTGCTCTTGCTAAGTGACCTACCAATATCTTTTTCTTCTTGTCATAGTCGTCCTTGATTATGGCAGCATAATAAGGTAATTTAACCTCTTCTTAAGTGTAGACTTTGAATTCTGGTTCTGACACTTAATTTTAGCCAAGTGGCTATGAGCAAGTTCTATCATTTTCCCCTGTGGCTCCAATTCTTCACTTGTAAAATGGAGTTAATAATTTTTATACTATTTACCTTAAAACAAACAAACAACTTCCCATTAACTTCTGTCTTAGAAATAACATTAAATATCAGTTCCAAGGCAGAGGAGTGGTAAGGGCTAACCAATAGGGGTTAAGTTCATTGCCCCAGGTCACCTGTCTAGGAAGTGTCTGAGACCATATTTGAACTCAAGACCTCCCATCTCTAGGTCTGGCTCTCAATCCACTGAGCCACCTAGCTGCCCCTCCCCCCCAATACTAAGTATTGATTCCAAGGCAGAAAAGCAGTAAAGGCTAGGCAACTGGGATTAAGTGACTTCTCCAGGGTCATCCAACTAGGAAATGGCTGAGGTCAAATTTTGAAGCCATGACCATTAATCTCTGGGCCTGGCACTATCCACTGAGCCACGTAGCGGTCACTTTATATTAGCCACCTTATTGGCTTATGAGGAAAGTACAATATAAAACCTGAAGCTCCAAACCAATAGATATTTTTAAATTTTACTTTTATTAGCATGCAAAACCCACTTCCATATTGGTCATTATAAGAGTACATTCATAGAAAATCAAAAGCCCAAAATAAAGCTGTAAATACACTGGTGTGAAAGATAGTATGCGTTGATACACATCTAAACAACTCCAACAGTTTTCTCTGGAGGTGGATAGCATCCCTCACCCTAAGTCCTTCAGGATTGTCCCAGATTGCTGTATTGCTGAAAGGAGCCATTTTTTCACAAACAATCATCCTATAACAGGGTTCTTCTGGTTCTGCATATTTCACTCTGCATCAGTTCCTGCAGAGCTTTCCAGTTTTTCCTGAAATCATCCTGCTTGTCATTTCTTATAGCACAATAGTATTCCATCACCAACACGTGCCACAATTTGTTCAGCCATTCCCTAATTGATGGACATTCCCTCAATTTCCATTCTTTGCCACCACAAAAAAGCAGTTATAAATATTTTTGTGCAACCAGACCCTTTCCCTTTTTATTGTCTATTTGGCCTAGAGACCCAGCCAATGCATATTTCATAAGACACTTAATGTATGTAAGATACTGTAAAAAGATAAGACAAGACACAATCTTTTACCTTATGAGTTTACATTCTATCGGGAAGATAAACCATGCAAAGAGAATGTAAGCTCCTTGAGGATGGGCATGTCTTTTTTTCTTTGCATTCTTGGCACCTACCATAGTACCTGGTACATAGGAGGTGCTTAATAAATGCTTCTTTGGTGTCAATGAAAAGAAAATGACAGTAATTATAAAAACTAAACAACCCAAACTGAATGCTGTTTAATCATAATGACCAAGTTTGGCCATTAAGAAAAAAGAAAATATGCTTCTCTCCATTCTTTGCAGAGGGGGCAGATTATGGGTGTACATGTACTGACAGATTCCATTAAGTTGTTGGTATATTGGTTAATTTCTCAACTGTACTCTTCCCTTATTTTTAAAAAAGTTATTTTTCTAAGGATAGACCTATTAGAGAGGAGAAGGGATGAATTCAGAAATGAAGGTGATGGAAAAAGAGAAGGCAAGAAACATTTAAAAATATTTAAGAGCACTTGTTGAACTCAATTGAATTGAATTAGAATTTGTTATAATACAAGAAGTGAGAGAGAGCTGTTGTTTTTGTCTTTCATTTTCAAAGTAAATCACTTCACCCCATTTGCCTCAGTTTCCTCATCTGTAAATTAGGTTAATAAAAGCACCTACCTCCCAGGATTGTTGTGAGGATCAAAAGAACTTAATTGTAAAGCACTTAAGGGAGCAGTTAGGTAGCTCAGTAGAATAGACAGCCAAATCTATGGCCTTAGACACTTTCATAAGGCAAAGTCTTGACTTACCCATAAAATGGATTTAAGTGAGGCAGAGCTCTATAGAGTCGTCCACCTCACTTTCCCTGCCAGAGTCATCAAAGTCCAGCAGCAAGAAAAAAGTCAGGACAGCTGGCAATGTTCAAGGATTCAGTGGACGACTTTGGTGTCTACAATGTCTGACCAGGCTTTCAGCCTCCCCAGCACCTGGTTCAGCTGCCTTCATGGCCTTTGGGACAAATTGTTCTCACCCTCCTACTCTGCCTAGAGAAGTCTTCACGTGCTTGGAGGAGACATCTCTCTCTCTCTCTCTCTCTCTCTCTCTCTCTCTCTCTCTCTCTCTCTCTCTTTCTCTCTGTCTCTCTCTCTCTCTCTCTCTCTCTCTCTTTCTCTCTCTCTCCCTTTCTCTCTCTCTCTCTCTCTCTCTCTCTCTCTCTTCTCTCTCTCTCTCTCTCTCTCTCTCTCTCTCTCTCTCTCTCTCTCCCCCTCTCTCTTCCTCTCTCTCTCTCTCTCTCTCTCTCTCTCTCTCTCTCTCTCATCTCTCTCTCTCTCTCTCTCTCTCTCTCTCTCTCTCTCTAAGTCATTGGCAGGTTTGAGGCTTGTTGATTATCCTCAACCTGGTTTAGCCTGTCCTCCAAGCCATTTGTACTAGGGTGTGGCTACTGCACATGCTACAGCCTCTTGGAGCCACAGGTGGCAGTTGGATGCCAGGTGGGTCCCAAAGGTGGATGAGCAGCCCTGAAAAGGGCTTGGCAATCCCTCACACCAGGTGAGGGTCTTTCCTAACACTGTGTCAGAGAGTAATAGCAAAGCAGGGGACTGAGAAAGGGGCAGAGACCTTTCTCTGTAGTAGATTTCCTGTAGTAAATGACACATGAACTGAGCTTGGAGGAAAGCTACCATATAAATGGAAGTGTATTTATTAGGTTACAAATAGCTATAAAAAGCACTGTTTAGGTGTGAATTATAATAATAACAATAACAACCAACCTACCTTCCCATTAAAGTATTTACACGCACACACCCCAACCCACTCACCTTTTCTGTATGCAATCACACACACACACATTGTTGGGGTTACATTTCTGTATACCCAGTGAAGTCCACTCCCTTTCTGGATGCGCCTGTGTATGTTTCCATCTATGACAAAGCCTGGGACTGGGCTGATTCCCACAACTTCCGAAGCTTAAATCCAAACAAGTGGCCATCAGTGACTGGCAAAATCCTGAAGAGGATTTGTGTTTGTGGTCTTACTGTGATGGGCTACTTATTGCCAGGCAGGCTGTACGTGGGTGAGACATCAAGAGGCTTGAGAGGAACTCCCCCTTCCCAAAAGCTGGTCATGATCTAAATTGTCTTTATTTAGCCCTTTCAGAACTAAATTGCATGAGGTATCCTGGTAGAGACTCTCCTATGGTATGATATGGTAGAAAGAACCCAGGCTCAAAAGTCATAGAACATGGGTTCAAATCCCATATCTGACACTACCTGTGTGACCTTGGGCAAATCACTTCACCCCATTTGCCTCAGTTTCCTCAACTGTAAAATGAGGTTAATAAAAGCACTTACCTAGTAGGATTGTTGTGAGGATCAAAAGAGCTTAATTGTAAAGCATTTAAGGGAGCAGCTAGGAGGCTCAGTAGAATAGAGAGCCAAGTCTATGTATGGCCTTAGACACTTCCTAGCTACATGCCCCTGGGCAAACCACTTAACCCCTATTGCCTAGCCCTTGCTGCACTTCTGCCTTGGAACCAATAAAGAATACTGATTCTAAGATAGAAGGGAAAAAAGGAAGGAAGGAAGGAAGGAAGGAAGGAAGGAAGGAAGGAAGGAAGGAAGGAAGGAAGGAAGGAAGGAAGGAGGGAGGGAGGGCCCAGATTTGTCACAGGTAGAATTTTCTTTTTTTTTTTCTTTTTGAAAATTTTATTTAATTAGTCAATTTAGAATATTTTCCCTTGGTTACAAGAATCATGTTCTTTCCCTCCCCTCCCCCCATTTCCTCCCATAGCTGATGAGCAATTCCACTGGGTTTTACATGTGTCCTTGAGCAAAACCTATTTCCCTATTACTGATGTTTGCATTAGGATGATCATTTAGTGTCTACATCCCCAATCATATCCCCATAGACCCATTTGATCAAGCAGTTGTTTTTCTTCTGCGTTTCTACTCCCACAGTTCTTTCTCTGGATGTGGAAAGTGCTTTTTTCTCATAAATCCCTCCAAATTGTCCTGGATCATTGCATTGCCACTAATGGAGAAGTCCATCACCTTCGATTGTACCACAGTGTATCAGTCTCTGTTTATAATATTCTCCTGGTTCTTCTCCTTTCGCTCTGCATCACTTCCTGGAGGTTGTTCCAGTCTCCATGGAATTCCTCCACTTTATTATTCCTTTTAGCACAATAGTATTCTATCACCAACATATACCACAATTTGTTCAGCCATTCCCCAATCAAAGGGTATCCCCTCGTTTTCCAGTTTTGGGCCACCACAAAGAGCGCAGCTATGAATATTCTTGTACAAGTCTTTTTCCTTATTATCTCTTTGGGGTACAGACCCAGCAGTGCTATGGCTGGATCAAAGGGCAGACAGTCTTTTATCACCCTTTGGGCATAGTTCCAAATTGCCCTCCAGAATGAATGGATCAATTCACAACTCCACAAACAATGCATTAATGTCCGGACTTTGCCACATCCTCTCCAGAATTCATTACTATACTTTGCTGTCATTAGAATTTTCTTAACAAGGAAAGAAGGTATCTTCTGTTGCTTGACCAGAGAAATCTGTTCCTATGAAGGTGAGTTAATTGAGAGTAAGAATCATTCTCATCATTGAAGAAATGAAAACATTGAAGACCCCCAAATAAAGAGCCCTTTAATGTGAATACCTTACAGATAGAGTTTGCCTTTCAGTCTCTGTTCCCTGAGAATAAATATGAACTCCATGACTTTAGACTCAGCTTTAGTGACCTGGCATGGGACACCTGAATTGTGGTGCCCTGCAGATGCATTCTCCATACTGTAAAGGTGATTGTCCTAGCCTCAGCATCAGTAGGGCTCTTGGGGATGGGGCAAAACCCTTTGAATAGCTTGACTCCTAAGCCTAAAGGCTCTATTGCTTATAAAAATATGAAACTGTGATAGGAACTCAATATGCTTGTCAGTCTCATGTCATCCTGGGGGAAATGAAAACCAAAAGCCTAGAGCCTTAGGGCTGCTATATTTACTCTGAATGGACCAGTGTCTTGAGAAAGGCTTCATATAATGAATCTTTGTGTCTACTGATGTCTAGTTTTACATAAGATATATAGGGTAGAGTTCACATGCTTTGATAGGCATCATTATAGTGAACAGGTTTTGAAATACTCTTGAATCTTTTTTTAAATTATAAATGAATTTTGATTCAGCTCAGAGGTCTTTAACCTGGGATCCATGGGCCCTCCAGGGGTCAGTGTATAGATATGGGGGATGGAGGGAGATCTGTGAACTTGGATGGGAAAAATATGCCTTTATTTTAATTTGATTGGTTTTTATGAATAATTCCATGCATTTTGTTTTGTGCATTTGAAAACATCGTTCTGGGAAGGGGCCCATGGGCTTCACTAGACCAAGCAGAAAGCACTCAAAAAATGTTAAGAAATGTTGGCCTGGAATGACATCTAGGGTTCCTTTCAAGTCTATATCTATGGATAACCAAACTTGGTCCCAAAGAAAATAAGGAAGAATATATAACCTTCTCTACTATGTTTATACCTTTGGTCATTTCACCTGTTGGGAGGCCTCCATTTCTGAATTTACTAAATCATAGAATTAAATTTACATGACTGCTGAGATCTCTTTCCATTCCCAGTTTATGATCCTGTAATCTTAATATTAGGAAACATTGGCTTGGCTGGAGAGATGACTTGCTCATGACACATAGGTAGTAACAGTCAGTATTTGCATCCACCAAATCCAGGGCTTGTTTCTTTTCTTCCCATGATGATATATAGACTCCTCTGCTACTATACTGCCTCCTTCCAGGTGGTCCTAAGAAGACCCCAAGACTCATGTATGTATGCCTGATGTCACCAAGGCAAAGCAGTCAAGTCAGATTTCTTTCTCTTCCCTCTCTTCTTTTCTTTGGCCTTCCCAGGCTACAGGATGCCATTTGATTATCTTCTTCTCCTGGAGCCTGCTTTGATTGTGTTTCAGCCTGATTTCTCAGTCCTCAGAAGATCCTTGATATTTTCAGTGTAAGGAGCTCCCTCCTTTAAGGTGGATCCCAAACACTACAGGTCTCAGTTGCCTGTTTTGTGGGAAGTAGAGGTAAAAAAAAAATACCATCAAGTTCCTTCACCTGCTGACATGTCAGAGAGGATGGAGGTCTCCTAGGGAAGCATCAGCAAGAATGATGCAGAGGCCAGCTTGCTTATAAAAACACCAAGTAGAACAAAAAACCCTTCTCAGAATCCTGGCTTGCCAATTAGGTCTCATAATTTCCACTTGCATTTGGAATCAGAGGACCTAGGTTCAAATCCTATCTGTGACACTTTCTATTTGTGTAACCCTGGGCAAATCATCAGCAATTGCTTACTAAGGGTATACCATGTGCCAGTCAAGAAGCCAACAAATATTTGTTAAGGACTTTCTATTTGCCAGACAGTGTGTTAGGTACTGAGGGTACAGAAATAAAAATGGGAGTCCCTGATCTCAAGGAGCTTGCAATCTATGGTGGGGACAACATGTATGTATTTAAATATATATGAAATCAATACAAGGTAATGGGTGGGGCAGGGAGGAAGGCACTAGCAAACTGGGAAGGAATAGGAAAGGTTTCATAGTTTCCAGTGCTGAATGAAACTATGATCCTGTGATTTTGTCCCCAAAGGCAGGGTTGTGATTTGGGCATCTTGTGATTTGAAACTGGAAGGGGTCTTAGAAAATATTTATTTTGTTTTTTTATTTGTTTTTGAATTTTGAAAAATTTATTTAATTAGTCAATTTAGAACATTTTACCTTGGTTACAAGAATCATATTCTTTCCCTCCCCTCCTCCCCCCCCCACTCTTTCCCATAGCCAACATGCAATTCCACTGGATTTTACATGTGTCCTTGAGCAAAACCTATTTCTATGTTGTTGATGTTTGCACTAGGATGTTCATTCAGAGTCTACATCCTCAATCATATCCCCCTCGGCCCATGTAATCAAGAAGTTGTTTTTCTTCTGTGTTTCTACTCCCACAGTTTTTCCTCTGAATGTGGATAGTGTTCTTTCTCATAGATTCCTCCAAGTTGTTCATGATCACTGCATTGCCACTAATGGAGAAGTCCATTACATTCAATTGTACCACAGTGTATCAGTCTCTGTTTATAATATTCTCCTGGTTCTGCTCCTCTCACTCTGCATCAATTCCTGGAGGTTGTTCCAGTTCATATGGAATTTCTCCAGTTTGTTATTCCTTTCAGCACAATAGTATTCCATCACCAATATATACTACAATTTGTTCAGCCATTCCCCAATTGGAGGGCAACCCCTCATTTTCCAGTTTTGTTTTTTTTTTTTGCCACCACAAAGAGAGCATCTATGAATATTCTTGTACAAGTCTTTCCCCTTATTATCTATTTGGGGTACAGAACCAGCAGTGCTATGGCTGGATCAAAGGGCAGATACCCTTTTGGTGCCCTTTGGGTATAGTTCCAAATTTCCCTCCAGAATGTTTGGATCAATTCACAACTTCACCAGCAATGCATTAATGTCCTGACTTTGCCATATCCCCTCCAACATTCATTACTTTCCTTTGCTGTCATGTTAGTCAATCTGCTAGGTGTGAGGTGGTACCTCAGAGTTGTTTTGATTTACATCTCTCTAATTATAAGAGATTTAGAACACTTTTTCATGTGCTTATTAATAGTTTTGATTTCTTTATCTGAAAATTGCCTATTCGTGTCCCTTACCCACTTATCAATTGGGGAATGGCTTGATGTTTTATACAGTTGATTTAGCTCTTTATAAATTTGAGTAATTAGACCTTTGTCAAAAGTTTTTGTTATGAAGATTTCCCCCCAATTTGTTGCTTCCCTTCTAATTTTGGTTGCATTGGTTTTGTTTGTACAAATACTTTTTTAATTTAATGTAATTAAAATTATTTATTTTACATTTTGAAATTTTTTCTAGCTCTTGCTTGGTCTTAAAATCTTTCCTTTCCCAAAGATCTGACAATTATATTATTCAGTGTTCACCTAATTTACTTATAGTTTCCTTCTTTATATTCAAGTTATTCACCCATTCTGAGTTTATCTTGGTGTAGGGTGTGAGATGTTGATCCAAACCCAATCTCTCCCATACTGTCTTCCAATTTTCCCAGCAGATTTTATCAAATAGTGGATTTTCATCACCAAAGCTGGGATTTTTGGGTTTATTATAGACTGTCTTGCTGAAGTCACTTACCCCAAGTCTATTCCACTGATGCTCCTTTCTGTCTCTTAGTCAGTACCATATTGCTTCATGACTATTGCTTTATAGTATAGTTTGAGATATGGTACTGCTAGGCCCTCTTCCTTCACAGTTTTTTCATTATTTCCCTGGATATCCTTGATCTTTTGTTCTTCCAAATGAACTTTGTTATTTTTTTCTAATTCACTAAAATGTTTTTTGGTAGTTCAATGGATATGGCACTAAATAAAATTAT
Source organism: Monodelphis domestica (assembly GCF_027887165.1). NCBI lineage: Eukaryota > Metazoa > Chordata > Mammalia > Didelphimorphia > Didelphidae > Monodelphis > Monodelphis domestica. The sequence continues at coordinate 41,714,143 of NC_077232.1, read as the reverse complement.
TTTGGGTAGGATTGTCATTTTTATTGTGTTAGCTCATCCTAGCCATGAGCAATTAATGTTTTTCCAATTATTTAGATCTAGTTTTAATTGTGAGGAAAGTGTTTTGTAGTTGTGCTTATATAGTTCCTGTGTTTGTCTCAGCAGATAGATTCCTAAGTATTTTATATTGCTAGGGTAATTTTTAAAGGGAATTTCTCTTTCTAATTCTTGCTGCTGAGATGATTTGGAAATATATAGAAATGGTGATATGTGGGTTTATTTTGTATCCTGCAAATTTGCTAAAGTTGTTGATTGTTTCTACTAGCTTTTTAGTTGATTCTCTAGGATTATTTAAGTATATCATCATATCATCTGCAAAGAGTGATATCTTGGTCTCCTCACTGCCAATTTTAATACTTTCAATTTCTTTTTATTCTCTAATTGCTATTGCTAGTGTTTCTAGTACAATGTTAAGTAATAGGGGTGATAATGGGCATCCTTGTTTCACTCCTGATCTTATTGGGAAGGCTTCTAGTTTATTGCCATTGTAGATGATGTTTGTTGATGGTTTTAGATATATACTGTTTATTATTTTTAGGAAAGGTCCTTCTATTCCTATACTTTCTAGTGTTTTCAATAGGAATGAGTGTTGTATTTTGTGAAAGGCTTTTTCTGCATCTATTGAGATAATCATGTGATTTATGTTGGTTTACTTGTTGATATGGTCAATTATGTGAATGGTTTTCCTAATATTGAACCATCCTTGCATTCCTGATATAAATCCTACCTGATCATAATGAAAGACTCTCATGATCACTTGCTGGAGTCTTTTTGCTAGTATTTCATTTAAGATTTTTCCATCTATGTTCATTAAGGAAATTGGTCTATAGTTTTCTTTCTCTGTTTTTGAACTGCCTGGCTTTGGAATCAGTACCACATTTGTGTCATAAAAAGAATTTGGCAGAACTCCTTCTTTGCTTATTCTAACAAGTAGTTTGAATAATATTGGGATTAGTTGTTCTTTGCATGTTTGATAGAAGTCATTTGTGGATCCATCTGGTCCTGGGGATTTTTTCTTAGGGAGTTCTTTGATGACTTGTTAAATTTCTTTTTCTGATATGGGGTTATTTAGGTATTCTATTTCTTCTAGGGAATCTATTTGTTTTTGAATTTGAATTGAATTGAATTTAATCTAGGGAATTTATATTTTTGTAAATAATCATCCATATCACCTAGATTGCCATATTTGTTGCTATATAATTGGTCATAATAGTTTTTAATGATTGCCTTAATTTCGTCTTCATTAGAGGTCTCCCTTTTCATCTTGGATACTGTTAATTTGGTTTTCTTCTTTCCTTTTTAAAAATTAGATTGACCAATACTTTGTCTATTTTATTTATTTTTTCAAAACACCAGCTTCATAGTCTTATTTATAAATTAATAGCTCTTTGACTTTTGATTTTATTAATTTCTCCTTTAATTTTTAGGATCTCTAATTTAGTTTTCAGCTGAGGATTTTTAATTTTTTCACTTTCTAGTTCTTTAATTTGCATGCCCAATTCATTGACCTCTGCCCTCCCTAATTTATTAATATATGAACTCAAGGATATAAATTTCCCCTTAAGTACTGCTTTGGCTGCATCCCATTGATTTTGAAAGGATGTTTCATCTTTGTCATTTTCTTCAATGAAATTATTAATTGTTTCTATGATTTCTTTTTTAACTAACTGAGTTTGGAGAATTGTATTATTTAATTTATAATTAATTTTAGATTTGCCTCTCCATGTACTCTTATTAATTATTATTTTTATTGCATCATGATCTGAAAAGGGTGCCTTTATTATTTCTGCTCTTTTGCACTTGTTAGCAATGTTTTTATGCCCTAGTACATGGTCAATCTTTGTGAATGTACCATGTGCTCCTGAAAGGAAGGTGTATTCTTTTTTGTCCCTATTTATTTTTCCCCACACATCTACTAACTCCAATTTTTCTAAGATTTAATTCACTTCTCTTACCTCTTTCTCATTTATTTTCTTGGTTTGATTTATCTAGTTCTGATAGAGGAAGGTTCAGGTCTCCCACTAGTATACTTTTTCTATAAATTTCATCCTTGAGCTCCTCTAGTTTCTCCTTTAGAAATTTGGATGCTATGCCATTTGGTGCATACATGTTGAGTACTGATATTTCCTCATTATCTATACTACCTTTTATCAGGATGTAATTATCTTCCCTATCTCTTTTAATTAGATCTATTTTTACTTTGGCTTTATCAGATATCATGATTGTGACTCCTGCCTTCTTTTTCTCAGTTGATGCCCATCAAATTTTGGTCCATCAGCTTACCTTTACCCTATGTGTGTCTATCCTCCTCATGTGTGTTTCTTGTAGACAATATATGGTAGAATTTTGGTTTCTAAAACACTCAGCTATTGGCTTACATGTTATGGGCGATTTAATTCCATTCACATTCAGTTATGATAACCAGCTTCATATTTCCCAACATTTTGATTTCTACTCCTAGTCCTGCCCTTTCTTCTTTCACTATTTCCTTCTATACCAGTGTTTTGTTTTAATCAGTCCACCTAATTCCCACCCTTATTTTACTTCCTTTTCTACCCTCCTCCTTTCTTATTTCCCTCTTATTTTCTTAATGGTATTTTTAGACTACCCCCCCACCCTCTCCCTCCCTTGTGTTGCTTCCCTCCCCACCAGTCCATTTGTTACTATTCTACTTCTCTTTAGGGCACAAATCAACTCTCTGCTCCAATGGATCTGATTGTTCTTCCCTCTTTGAGTCAATTTCAATGCATGTATGAATTATGTATTTCCTGTCTCCAACCTCTTTACTCTTACAGTGTATTGTTTTTCTCCCCCACTCCCACCATGTGCTTCTTTATGACATATAAATTTACCCCATTTTGTCTCTTTTCCCATTTCTCTTAGTATTAACCTATTTTTTACCTCTAGTTTTATATATCAATATATCATATATATCTCTTGGCATTTCATCCTATTCAGTTTGTCACTGTTCCCTCTAAGTATAACTCTTCTAGCTACCCAGGTGATAATAACAAGTTTAAAGAGTTACCAATATCCTTTTTTCTTGTAGGGATACCAATCATTTTAACTTATTGGGTCCCTTAGAAAAAAGTTTATTTGTTTTTTTGTTTGTTTGTTTCTTCCCACTTTCTTAATTAACTTTTGGTGACTCTTGAGTTCTGTGTTTGGGCATCAAATTTTTGTTCGTCTTGTCTTTTCTTTATGAATGCTTGGAAGTCTTCTATTTTATTAAATGACCATATCCCTGTAAGAATATAGTCAATTTTGCTGGGTAGTTGATTCTTGGTTGTAGAACTAGTTCCCTTGTTTCCAGAATATCATATTCCATGCCTTTTGGTCTTTTAGTATAGATGAAGCCAGATTCGGTGTTATCCTAACTGTGGTTCTATGGTATCTGAATGACTTTTTCTTAGTCGCTTGTAATATTCTTTCCTTGGTCTGGTAGTTCTTCAATTTGGCTATAACATTCCTGGGTGTTGCAAATCGAGGATTAAGTACAGGAGGTGATCTGTGGATTCTTTTAATCTCCACTTTTCCCTCTTGCTCTAGAATGTCATGACAGTTTTCTTGAATAATTTCCTGTAAAATGATGTCCAGGATTTTTCTTGTCATGATCTTCTGGTAATCCAATGATTCTTAAATTGTCTCTCCTGGACCTGTTTTTAAGATCTTCTGTTTTGTGAATGAGGTGTTTCTTAGTTTTCTCAAATTTTTCATTCTTTTGATTTTGTTTTATAGTTTCCTGCTGCCTTGTGAAGTTGTTTGCTTCTAGTTGTTGGATTCTAGTTTTTAAAAACTGGATTTAATCCCTGGATTTTTGGTCCTTCTCCTTTTGATCTTTCATATTCTTTGCCTCATTTTTAATCTTGTTAATTTTGGCTTTCAAGAAATTGTTTTCTCGTTTTAGTTCAAGTTCCTCTGTTTCCAGATGACTTATCTTGTTTTTTAAGTTCTTTTTCCAATTGTCTTCAGCCTCTCTTCATTGTTTTTTGAATTGTATTTTGAGTTCTTTCAAAAACTGTGTCCAATTTACTGGAGTTTTTGTGTTTTTGCTTGGTGTTCCTTGATCTTCCTCTGTTCCATTGAGCCTCCTTTCTTCATTGCCTGGATAAAAGCTGTTGATTGTGATTTCTTTTTTTTTCTTTTTTTTTTTTGTTGTTTAGTCATATTTCCCCCTTCTTGCCCCTCTGTAGTTGCCTGTAATCTTGCTCTTCTCATTATGTGCTGGATCTGTGGGTTTGGGCTGTTCTGTCCTGAAGGGGCTTCTTCTCTGTTCTACTGATTGATCACATTAGTCAGATCTTCCCCAGCTGACAGAAGAAGCTGAGAAGGAGCTGGGCTTCCTTCCCTTTTATTAAAGTTGTTTCCTGTAGTTTGTTGCTGCCTTTGCCCATTGGAGCTTAATCAGCAAGACTCTTAGATAAGTCTGTGGGGGAGGGGTGTTGGAGCTTGAGCTTCTCTGCCCTCTGAAGGCTTCTTATCTGTCCTATTGATGAGATTGAGTCAGGGTGGAATTGATCTGCCAAGTTAGCTTGCCCTGAGGCCAAAACCTCAAGGGGGGATGGGAAGGGGTTGTGCCTGGGAAACCTGCTCTGTGCTTCTCCTCCAGATGCCTCTATGCTTCTTATGTTCAATGCCCTGATCCTGGCACAGCTGTGTACTCCCTCTGGACTATCACTCTTGCCCACTCAGAGATTCCAGCTACTGCTGGAGGCTCAGCACTGTAAGTGGGGGAGGGGTCCTGGGACCTTCCTTCTTCCTTCCCCTTAAACCCACATGTCCTTGAATTCAGACTTTTTTGGGGGTGTACCTTTTAAGTTGGGTCCAGGAGAAGGGTTCTATCCTGTTGTTATATTTGGTTTTCAGTTCCTTCAAAACACTGTCTTTTTCATCAGTGAGGAAGGGTTTGTGGAGGAAGGGTTTCTTGTCATGATCTTCTGGTAATCCAATGATTCTTAAATTGTCTCTCCTGGACCTATTTTCAAGATCTTCTGTTTTGTGAATGAGGTGTTTCTTAGTTTTCTCAAATTTTTCATTCTTTTGATTTTGTTTTATAGTTTCCTGCTGCCTTGTGAAGTTGTTTGCTTCTAGTTGTTGGATTCTAGTTTTTAAAGTCTCTAAGCTGCCATCCTGACTCCACCCTTAGAAAATATTTAATCTGCACCCTTTCCCCTATTGTTTTATATTTGGTATAACAAAATACAAGAAGAATATTGAAGGATCACAGGCTTAGAACTCTGTCTCTCTCTGTCTCTGTCTCTGTCTGTCTCTGTCTGTCTCTCTCTCAGGAGTCATCTACCTCTCTCCTCTCATTTTATAGATGAGAATATTGGGATGAATTGACTTGCCTAAGGTCAGATGGGTAATATGAGAAGTGGGTGCCATTTGAACCCAGTTTAATTGACTACAAATTGAACCCACTTCTCAATGTACCACACCACCCAAGATCATACAAGTATTTACTAGGAGAGTTGGGATTTTAGCCAATATATTCTCATATCTGCCCTGATCTTCTTTCCCTGGTCTCTTCAGGCTTCAGTTTTTCTCCACTGATGATTTTTCTCAGTGGATTCCAACCTCTCCATGATTCTGAAATCCCCACATAGATACTAACATAGAAATAAACACATTTTTGTCTTCCCTGGCTAACAACCCAGATTGCGTCAAGATCACTCTTGGCTGACCAAGCAATCCTATAGCTTCTGCCTTCAGACTAAAAGCCCTCTTGGATAACTCCTATCCTACTGTTATCACTGTGATAAAATCATTTTCAGACTCAATCCTTCAGCATGTTGGCGAGCCTGAAATCTGGGTATCCTGGGTTGCTCACCTCACTAGAGATGACTCTGGGCTTTTCTCCACATTGAGTATGGTCCTGAACACCTACAAATGCATTCATACGTCCTTGGAGCTTATTAGTTTTTTTGTAGTCCAATGATGGAAATCGTCATGCTAACAATGTATGTTTGTAATTATAACATGGTTTCCTTTGCAATTCCTCACCAAAAAGAATCCTTTCTTAGAATAAACTAGATGAAAATGCTTAGATTGGTACTCACTGTGCTTGTAACCTTCTTTTGCAGTGACCCCCTTTACTTGAGTCAGTGCAGTTGCCTATGCTAGGTTGGCACCAATCCATTGGCCCTGCCCAAAAATGCCAATCACTAGCACTTAATCCTAATAATACCTTGACCAAGCATTAAAAGGTATGAATAATCTGAATAATGGGGTCTCAATGGATGCTAATGACTAACCTTGGCCCTAAGCAGAGGCCCATCAAAAGGGGTGGGTGGTAGCAGGAAAATGGACATGCCAATTACTATCTAACCCAGGAGAGTGCTTGGAGCTTAGTGGGGTTTGTCCTATAACATGATAGATTTTACTACCAATAATACCTTTGAAGGCCTGGTTTAGAAAAGGGGAGATGACATGAAGAACTCTTATTATTTTGGGCTTGAAGTCATCGCTGTGTCCAGATAGATCTATGAAGATAGTGTGGTGGAGTAGAAAGAACACCAGGGTTTGAACCCCACCTCTGACATTCACTATCTGTGAGAGGTTGAGCAAGTTCCTTAACTTTCCTGGGTCTCAGTTTCTGCTTATTGAAAATGAAGGCATTAGATAAAATGTCAATAGATTCTTCCCTCCTCCTCTCCATGCTGAGAATTGTTCTCAAAGAGTTCATCCTTTAAACTTACTTAAAAAAAAAACAAAAACCCTTACCTTCCATCTTAGAGTCAATACTAAGTATTGGTTCTAAGTTAGAAGGCTGATAAGGACTAGACAATGGGAGTGAAATGACTTACCCAGGGTCACACAGTTGGGATGTGTCTGATGTCAGATTTGAATCACCTATCTGTAGTCTGATTGTCTATCCAATGAGCCATTTAGCTGCCCCTGGACTTTTTTTGTTGTTATTTTCTTCCTTTACAACTTGGTCCATTAAAATTTCCATCTCAGGTAGAAAGATCTCTATTAGCTGTAAAGAAGAAAATATCGATGAATTCAGAGTAAGGTATGAATAACAAGCTGCCAGCTTAATAGGGTGGTGGGTATGTGGTAGTCCATCAGGCAGGTCATGTAGCCCTGTTCCTTATGAAGGAAAATAATAAGCAGAGTTTTCAAGAGAAGGCTATTAAATCCCAATCCACCACTTCAACAGCCACTTATTAAATGCCTATTACGTGTGATGCCCTGTGTTATTGAGAAGTTGACCTTTGAAGAGAAGGCTAAAGGAATTAGACTAATTCAGCAGCCAGAGGAGACTAAAGGAGTGAGGAGAGCATTTATAACCAGTGAAGTGATCATGCATGGGCAGGCCTGGATCAATATGACCTCTTTTCACTGAAGGCAGCAAAGTAGGAAATGAATTCAGAGATCAATAAGAGGGAATTGAACTAGAATTTAGAGTTGTAACAAACATAGTTGAATACACTGGAAGAAAGGGACTTGAATTTGGAGGCAGAGAGTTTAGGTCTGAATTAGGGCTCTCTTAACACTTGGGCTGGTCATTTCCCCCTCTTTGGTCTCCATTTTTTCATCTTTAAAATAAAGGAATTGGACTAGCAAGTCCTATAGGTCTCCTCCAATTCTTACTCTTATGATTTCTAATCTCTAGATTATTATGGGAGATTTTAAGAATGATGTTATGAGAAACAAGGCTCATTTTGTCCTCTAGTTTCTGACTTGGATTCATATCACAAATGTATAGTGTCTCAAGCAGGAAGAGCTCAATACAGCGCCTACCGCATAGTAGGGACTTAACAAATACTTGTTGACTTGACTGGTATGTGAACCTAATTCCTACTGTTGAGGATTGGTGGTTATCCAGCTTCATCTCAAAGGTCTTTCAGGAAGTGGAAGTTGCTTTCAAAGCAACCAGTTCCATTTTTGCTTTGTTTAATCATTTTCAGTCATGTCTGACTCTTGGTGACCACTTTTGTGGGTTTTTTTTTTCCTTTTGGCAAAAATACTGGAGCAGTTTATAATTTCTTTCTCTATTGATGAGGAACTGAGGAAAACATGGTTAAATGACTTGCCCAGGGTCACATAGCTGGATTCGAACTCAAGAAGAAAGATGAGCCTTGCCTGACTCCAGTCTTTTTCTCTATCTCCTGCACCACCTAGCTACTCTAGTTCCATTTTTAAATAGTTGCAATTACGAGTGAGTTTTGCCTTGCATGGAGCCTCAGTCAATCTCTCTGGCCATTTATCTGGTGCCGTCTCGGACCAAATAAAACTAGTCTAATAGGTCTTTTGTCTGACAGGCTTTCCAATACTTGAAGACAATTATCAGATGCATCCTCAGTCTTTTCTTCTCTAAGTTAGAAGTCTCCAGTTCATTTAACTGAACCTTAAAATAGAACATGGTCTCTAGTCTTCTCTGGATCTTTGGCCAGGACATTCTGGTTGTCTTCCTCTAACCAAATTCATATTTTCTTTTCTTTTATTTAGTTGTCTCTCTTTTATGTTTATTTTTTTTCTGAAATCATCCCCCTTGCCATTTAAATTAATTTTTACAACAATGTGCTGTCTCTTCCTACCATATCCTTCCTTTCCAATTGAAACTTTTTTAAAAAGTAAAATAAAATCCTTAATACAAATATGCAGAGTCCAGGAAAGTAAATTTCTACTTTGGACATGTTCAATAATGCATCTCATTTTAATTCTATCACTTTCCTGGCAGGAAGGGGGATGGCAAGTTTCATCTTCTGGTTTCTGGGCACATGGCTTATCATTGAATTGATCAGATTTCTAAAGTCTTTCAAAGTTTTCCCCTCTATCATATTATCATTTTGTAAATTGTTCTCCTATTTCTGCATCACTTCATAGAGGTTTTCTCAGTTTCCTCTGAAATCGTCTATTTCATTTTTACTTATGATGCAATACTATCCCATAATACTCATATATAATTAGTCATTTTTTTAGCCATTCCCCTATAGGTAGGGACCTCTTTAGTTTCCAGTTGGGGGCTATGAAAGAGCTGCTGTGGGTATTTTTGTATGGATGATTCCTCTATCTTTGATTTCTTTGGGACTACAGATCTAGAAGAGGTATTTGGTTCTTCTTGTTCATCAGTTGTGTTTGACTCTTTGTGACCCCATTTGAGGTTTTCTTGACCAAGATACTGGGCGGCTTACTCTTATGTGTCCTTCTCCAGCTCATTTTACAGATGGGGAAACTGAAGCAAATGGGATTAAGGGATTTGCTCCAGCTCACATAGCTAGTAAGTGAATTTAAACTCAGATATTTCTCACTCGAGTCTTGGTGCTCTATCCACCATGTTACTTTGCTGCCCCAGTAGTGGTGTACTTGGATCTGAGATGACTATTCACTAATACAGAATTGGTCTTCTTCATAAGAATTCTTGCCACACAGCTGGATGGCTCAGTAGATGGAGAGCCAGGTCTAGAGATGGGAGGTCTTGGGGGTTCAGTTCTGGCCTATGTGACACCTCCTAGCCATGTGATCCTGGGAAAGTCACTTCACTCCCATTATTTAACCCTTGCCACTCTTTTGCCTTGGAACTGATACTTAGTATTGATAAATAAGGTAACATAATATAATGTAACAAAATATAACATAAAATAATGTAACCTAACATAATATAATATAACATAATATGATGTAATGTAACAAAATGTAATATAACATAACGTAACAAAACAAAATGTAATATAGTATAACGTAATGTAATATAACATAACATAATATAATGTAATATAATGTAATGTCACATAACAAAATGTAATATAACATAACATAACGAAACAAAACATAATATAATGTAACGTAATGTAACATAACATAACATAATACAATATAACGTAATATGATGTAATGTAACAAAATGTAATATAACATAATGTAACAAAACAAAATGTAATATAGTGTAACGTAATGTAATATAACATAACATAAGATAATACAATATATAATGTAATATAACGTAATGTCACATAACAAAATGTAATATAACATAACATAACGAAACAAAACGTAATATAATGTAATGTAATGTAATATAACATAACAAACACAATACAATATAATGTAATGTAACATAACAAAATGGAATATAACATAACGTAACAAAACAAAATGTAATATAGTGTAATGTAATGTAATATAACATAACATAATACAATATAATATAATATAATATAATGTAATGTAGCATAACAAAATGTAATATAATATAACATAACATAATACAATATAACATAATATAATGTAACGTAACATAACAAAATGTAATATAACATAACATAATGAAACAAAACGTAATATAATGTAACATAATGTAATGTAACATTACATAATGTAATATAATATAATGCAATACAATATGACATAATATAATGTAATATAACGTAACATAACATACTATACTATACTATACTATACTATACTATACTATACTATACTATACTATACTATACTATACTATACTATACTAGCACTATATAATTAGATATCCACTTAGTATCCATAAGGTAAGGGTTTAAAAAAAGGAATTCATGCCTCTCCTATTTTCTATCATCCACATATAGAAATCTATGAGCCTTTTTCGAAGTCATGGAACCATAAATTGTCAGGGATGGAGGGCATCTTTCAGGCCATCTAGTCCAGTGGTTTCAAACTCAAAAAGAAACAGAGCCCTGGCATATTGACGAAGAGGAACACAAATAAACATAACTGAGGTTGTGTTATATTTTTATTTATTTTGTTAAACATTTCCCAATTACATTTTAATCTCGTTGGGGCCACTGGGGAGAGTTTTGTAGGCTTGTTGCCTTCAGGCCCCAGGCTGTGAGTTTGACACCCCTGGCTTAGTCCAATTTCTTCTTTTTATAAAGAAACTGAAGCCTACGGAGGGAAAACAAGATCATACAGAGACTTTGTGTCAAAGCCAGGACCTTTTAAAGTCTTCCCCCCTTTCCATCCTACGCTGTTTACAAAAAGAAGGGGATAATTAAGTAAAATAAAACAACAACAACAACAAAACTCGTTGCCAGTTCTTCAGTTCCAATTAGGCACATTAAAGAAGGTTGTTTTGTTTTGTTTTGTCGAAGTCCAAATTATCCAGATAATTGTCTCAATTCTCCACTTTACACGTGTGATAGGATCTTTGGCAGCATTATGAGAGGCAGAGTTCCCAGGATTCTGGGGGTGAAAAAAAGCAAGGCTGTGCTCTGCCTGGCTCAGGACACATTTAGTGTATTCAGTCCATTCTGGGGGTCCCATTTTAGGAGGAAAACCATTAATAATCCACTGAAGTTCCTTCATCTCTGAGATTTTTTGAATTTTATGTTGAGAAACTCAACAAATTCCACTCTTGACCCATTGGTCTTGTCTAAGGAGCGTTCGTGGATGTGGCCACTAGATGGCGATCTTTCCTTAACCCCAAAGCTAGTGTCCTGTTAGTTGGAGAAATACTCAGTCACCTCATCGGGATCCTTTGCCTTGCTGCCTTTCAGGCTTGCAGATGAGTAGCTTCCTGACCTCCAAGAAGCCTTCCAAAGGCATGTCTTCATCTGCCTAGGCAAGCCCGTCCTCCTTGGGGCTTGTGGATTCATTGATTGGCCTCCCTTCATCCAAGCAGCGCTATGTTGAATTGAGGCTGCATCTGATCTCACATATTAGGATCATTATGCCGTAGATTTAGAACTGGATAGGAACTTGACAATCCAACATCTTCATTTTACATACAGGGAGTCTAAAGTCCAGGGAAGTTAAGTGATTTTCTAAATATCACACAAGTAGCTGACATTAGAGGCAGAATTCGAACCTAGATCTCAGGCCTTCAGGACTGGGGCTCTCCCTTTTCATAATACCATGTTGTTTCCTGAAAGGACTCATATGCAGAAGATGCTGGTGAGGCCTCACTGATTGTGCCAGTGGGGATGCACGTACATATATACCTCCACGTTATCTAAATTTTTGGTGTATAGATCCATACACCAAAAATGGTTAAGTCTGTAAGTACAGAGAAAAACTTAAGGAACAAACTGGAGTATAATAAAATTAATGTTAAATCACTTTGAGATAAAAATAAGGGATAAAGTATGCAGAGGTGACAGTTGACTGAGAGTCAAACCCAGAGATAGGAAGTCCTGAGTTCAAATCTGACCTCAGACACTTCCTAGCCATGTGACCCTGAGCAAGTCACTTAACCCCCATTGCCTAGCCCTTACCACTCTTCTGCCTTGGAACCAGTACAAAGTATTGATTCTAAGACAGAAGGTAAGGGTTTAAAAAAAGTGGGGGGCAAGGAGGGGAATAAAGATTGAATGCATGGTTTCATTTAATGTTGGACATTCGCAGAAAAGGAAGCTTTCTCCACAGATGCAGGCTGGTATTTGCTCTGCAATTTCTAGTCTTAGTCTAGTTGGAGAACTATGAAGTCATTCTACGCCAATCCTCTCCTTTCTCCTCTTTCAAATTTGTTGCTAAGTGTCTTCCCAACACCACAGGAAATCTTTTCTGGGAGCAATCCTTGGTGTCTGCCTGGTGGAAGGACCTGGGCACTTTGGAGATAAGTTTATACAACTAGTTCTCCAACTAGACAATCTGTGTCAGAGAGAAGACTCAAACTCAGGTCTTCCTAGTCCCAGGTTAGCTCCCTAAAGACTAAAATGTCAGAAGAAAAACAAAACAAAACTAATTCTATTTTTAAAAATGAAAAAACAAATGCCTCCAAGTAATAAGAAAACAAGCAAACCCTCACTATCTGTCTTAGAATCGATAGTAAGGTGGGAACTGATGCAGAGTGAAATAAGCAGAACCAGGAGAACATTGTACACAGGAACAGCGATATTGACGATGATTATCTGTGAGAACTTGGCTGCTCTCTGCAATGCAGTGATCTGGACAATCCTGGAAGATTTATGATGGGGAAGGCTCTCCACCTCCAGAGAAAGAACTGGCAGAGTCATCTTTCCATCAGTGTACTTATGGTTTGGGGGAGGGGGGGGTGGTTTATGTATGAATTTGCTCTACAACAATGACCAATATGGAAGTGTTTTGCATGACAATAAAAAAGAATCGATATTAAGTATTGGTTCCAAAGCAGAAGAGTAATAAGGGTAGTAAGACAAGTTTAAGTGACTTGCCCAGGGTCGCCCAGCTAGGAAGTATCTGAGGCCAGATTTGAACCCAGGTCCTTCTGACTATAGACCTGGCTCTCCCTACTGAGCCAAATAGCTGCCCCTCAAATTTCGTTTTAAAATCCAACCTTCCTACAATTAATCTTTCATTATATAATAAGGAACTCATTAAAAAATGTTCTTGCATCGTGAAAAGATATGAAATTTGTAAAACATCTGTTTTAACTTGTAGCTTTTCAACTCATTGGAGTCTGTCATCCAACAATGCTGTACCTCCCAACTCTATGCATTGTTCCTGGCTTGCCCTCCACATCTAAACCTTCTCCCTCTTTATCTCGACCTCAGACCTTCCCAGACTTTCTTCAGATCTCTGCTTCTACAAGAGGTCTTTCCCAGAATTCCTTGATCTTCCCTCACAATTCTGAAGAACTCCTGCCTCCTACCAGAGAAAGATCTGTTGGAGTCAGATGCAGATCAAAGCAGACTGTCCTCCATATTAGTTTATTTATGGCTTTATTGGGGGTTGGGGTTTTAGATGTCTAGTCTCTTACAACAATGATCATACGGAAGTGTTTTACATTATAATACATGTATAATTCAGATCAAATTGCTTATCATCTCCTAGAGGGAGAAGGGAAGGGAGGCAGGGAGAGAATTTGGATCTTATTGTTTTGAGAAACATGTTGAAAATTGTTATTATGTATAATTGGGAAAATGAAATATCTTTGAATTTTATTTCATTTTTTTAAACCCTTACATTCTGTCTTAGAATCAATATTGGGTATTGGTTCTAAGGTAGAAGAGTGGTAAGGGCTAGGCAATGGGGGTCAAGTGACTTGCCCAGGGTCACACAGCTAGGAAGTGTCTGAGACTAGATTTGAACCCAGGATCTCCCGATCTTTGAATTAAAAAAAATAGAAAATAAAAAAATTAATTGCCCTCCCCCTAAAACTACCCCAACTTATTCTGTACATTTCTTATTTTTTCATAGTTGTTCTCATATTGTCTCCCCTATTAGTCTGTAAGCTTCTTGAGGGCAGCCTTATTGAGGTCTTTCTTAGTACCATTTCTATTTTGGATGCCTTCAGTCATTTCATTGATTGGATGAAGCAGTTCTAGATATCACTGGAGTACCAGCCAATACTTCATCAGCTTGATGTTGCTATATCAGGACATAGTGATACCATGTTTCCTCAGGAGCGTGATGATATCACCATCACTCCAACAGGGCACTCAAGAATGGACCGTGCCATTATACACAGAGAGAGATACACTGGATTACAATTTAATGTAATGGACTTCTCTACTAGCAGCAAAGCGATGATCCAGGACAATTCTGAGGGACTCATGAGAAAAACCACTATCCACTATCCACATTCAGAGAAAGAACTGTGGGAGCAGAAACACAAAAGAAAAACAACTGCTTGACCACATGAGTCGAGCGTATATGACTGGGGAGGTAGACTCTAAATATAATCACCCTAGTGAAAATATGGAAAAAGGTCTTAATCAACGACACATGTAAAACCCAGTGGAATTGCTCGTTGGGCTACGGGGTAGGAGGGAGGGGACAGAAAGAACATGGATCATGGAACCATGGAAAAATATTCTAAATTAATTAATTAAATTAAATTTTCCAAAAAATCTAAAAATAAAAATGGACCATGTCAGATCATAAGAAGCATCATGAGAGATTAGTAGATGTTCCCACCCAAAGCTCTCAGTCTATTGTTCCTTAAAAACAAAACAACAACTGGAACTCATATCAGACTGGAAAATAATTCTCCCCTTCTCTTAAAGACAAGGACCGTCTACTCTTAGTTGAACTTATGAAGAAATGAGAGCCATATCTCAAGTGAAACTAGTATGTCAGAGAACAGGGGTGTGTACGAGACGAGGTGTTTGCCTGTAAAAAGTCATGAAACAACTATCTGAAATGAAAGGTATAATAATCGCCACCTATTGTCTTTCAAGGGAGGGGGAAGAATCAGGGCTGGCTCAACTGCTCTATATGCTTCCAATTCTGATGAGCTTGTTTAAGAACTCTTAATCCAAAGAGTGTTTCTGCACAAAGAGAGGAGACATTTGCAATGGAAGGGAAACCGGAGACTATTCCAAAGGAATCAAAATAAATAGGCAATAGCAAAGAAAGCCAAAACCAGAATAGGGAAAAATTAATCCATACTCTTAGAGGGACTGTTAACTAATGATTTTTTTTTTTATGGTCCAGACTTTTGATTTCATTTAGACCATGCTTCATATAGTATTCCATTTTTCACTCTAGTCATCTTCCTGCCATTTACTCTGATACTGCAACTGCTGAATCATCTGTTCTCCAGGAGATATACCCCAGGGAATTTAACCTATTCAGTTTTGGAAATCTTGGCACAGAGTCAAATAGTCCTCACTGAGTAAAACTCACATAGACTATTCTAAGCCAATCTCAGACTAATCTTTCTAGACTAGAATATCTAGATATTTTTAATTAATTTAATTTAATTAATTTATTTTTTATTTTTTAATTTATTAATTTATTAAATTAATTTATTATTATATTATTTATTTTATATATTTTATTATTATTTAAATTAATTTAATAAATTAATAAATAAATTAATTTAATTAAATATAGCTATTTAATTTTGACATCTTGTCATCTGCCTTGCTACCATATGTGAATTCTCAATCTCTTTGGAAAGCATAATCAAAATCAATGCTCCCATTGCTCCTAGAAGAGGTTTCTCATTGGACTCCCCATGGCTTTACTCGCCATCCCTGTGAGATCACGGACCACAATACCCTTCCCTGGTTCCCATTCTTCTGTGTATATAGTCTCCTCTATTAGGTGTTCCTAAAGCAGAGGAACTATCTTTCTCCTCCTCCTTCTCCCTTTCCTTCTCTTCTTCATAACTGCCCTTGTCCTTGTTCTCTTCTTCTTCCTCTTCCTCCTCTTCTTTATCCTCGTTCTCCTCTTCCTTCTCCTTTTCCTCCTCCTTTTCCTCCTCTTCCTTCTCTTCTTCCTCTTTCTCCTCTTTCTTCTTCTCTTCCTCCTCTTCCCCATCATCCTCTTTTGTTTCCTCCTTCATTTCAATGTTTTTGTGGTATTTCTTTTCATTCCAAAATGATATTGCAAAACCATGATGAGCCAGTTTGGCCTGAAAAAGGAGAGATGAGAGAAAATGACTTCCTTTGGGTCTTTACATAAGTGCAGCTTTTCCTCTGTTAATTATTTCCCATTTGTCCTGTATATAGCTTGCTTTGCACATTTTTATTTATGTCTCCCCCCATTAGATTGTAAACTTTTTGAAGTCAGGAACTGTCTCTTGCCTCTTCTTTGTATCCCCAGAGCTTAGAACATTGTCTGGCATATAGTAGGCACTTCATGACTGTTTATTGATTGATTGAACTGTGTACATAATGTCAGACTTTTTCAACAAGTTGATTACTGATTAATTTTTCTTTTTTTTTTAATTCTTTATCAAATGAGTGGGTTACAACTAGGTGACTCAGTGGATAGAGTGCTGAGCCTGGTGTCAGGAAGACGTATCTTCCTTAGTTCTGATCTGGCCTTCAACACTTAATAGCTGTGTGACTTTCAGTAAGCCACTTAACCCTGTTTTCTCAGGTTCCTCACCTGTAAAATGAGCTGGAGAAGAAAATCACCAACCAGTCCAATATCTTTGCAGAAGAAACCCCAAATGGGGTCAAAATGAGTTGGACACTTGAACAACAAAAGGTGAGGGATAAAGAGGGAAATTTAAAATTTAAAAACAAGAGATATCAATAAAATCTATTTTAAGAAATAAATGATTTAGTCAAATCATCTTTCACTTTACAAATGAAGAAGTTGAGGCCTAAACAGATAAAATATTTTGCCCCCAAACACACAAGTGAGAAGCAACAAAGGAATTGAATGGACATCTCTGATTCCAGATTCTGGGATCTTCCTACTGCTCTATGCTGCTTAGTTTTGAAACTATTGAGATTTGAAATCTGTAAGCTATATCCTGCTCTTCGGATATGTATCAAGGTCAATGTTCCCAATAGTTATTATTTCATACCTGTACAATTTACATACATTATCTCATAGGATCCTCAAATAGACAGGTATTACTATCCCCATTTCTCTGATGAGGAAACAGGCTCAGAAAAATCAAATTTGCCAAGATCACTCAGCTAATAATAAGTGGCAGACCAGATTAGAAACTGTCCTCCTGCCAACTAGTTCAGTATTGTGCTAGAACAGCCCAGGAAATGATGCTCAGACATTTTCCCAGATGAGGTGGTCCTGGGACCATTTGCAAGAATCCTGCCATTGGTAGCCTTTTCTCCTATTTCAGGAAAAGGACAATAAACTCCATTTGGAAGAGCTGTTTCCCAAATGGATTGATGCAACTTTGTTCCTTAGCCTCCTTCTGTTTAAGACCATGAGAGGCAGTTGGTGTAGTGGGGATACATTCTACTTCTGAGTCAGTAAGACTTAGAGCAATGATACATACTGACTCTGGGGCCCTGGGCAAGTCATTGACCTCCTCAGTGGCCCCAGGGAATTCTGAAAGAGGAGTAGTTGTAGAGCTATTATAGATCACCATTGGTAGAAGGAGCTTGTCACTGAAAATCCCCTTTACCAATAAAATCACAGTTCTGCAGGCCCACATAGAAAGAAGAGAGAGAATCTTCCAGATTTGTCATTCTCCATCTTACTTTTTACTCTTCTTTCCTCCTAATTTTCCATCTTACTTTTTTACTCTTATTTCCTTCCAATTTGACTCCCTTTTCTTTCTTTGGGATCTTCTTCCCTTTATAAACTGATATCCATTAGAATATTATCTCTCCCACCCATCAAGCATACGTGAAGGGGAGAAATGAAGGAGAAAGGAGAATCCAAAGCTTGAAGACTTTGCTTCCTTCTGAGGCAGAGGAACATGAGTTTCTTGCCACATCGAAGAGGAAAATTAGGCTCCTTCTACATCAAAATTTTGGTTCTTAGAGGTTGAGACCATATTGTAATGGGAATGTGTTCTGTGTGCTCAAGAATGGATGAAATGGATCAAGTATGGATGAAATAAGGGTCTAACTAAGGGAATTGTTTTAAAAATACTGAATGGTCCACTCTGGCTCAAAGTATATCTTGCAGTGATATCAGAAACCTGAGCCATGGTAAGATTTTGCTTCTCTAGAATGCCTCAGGTTAATAAATAAATGTTTCCTAGAAATGTTAACATAGTCACTAATCTAGAAGAATGAAGCATACATCTTTGGACGTGGTCAATATGTGGATTTGTTTTTATTTACTATGCTTATTGGTTACAAGAGAATGTTCTTTTATCTGGAAGTGTGGTGATGGGGAGCAAAGGAGTAATAAGAATGTTGAAAAAAAAAGAAAAGAATGATAAAACTCCTGGAAAATGGAGACATTTTAAGGACAGTGATTACTTGACTGGAGAATGGGTAAATGTGGAAGGAGGAGGAAAGGGACAAAATGGGAAATGGGTGGGTATCAAAGGCAAGCATCCTGGAAAGGCATTGTGGTATCATGGGGGTAAGAGGCAGATAACTTGGGTTCCAATTTTTCCTCTTACCAGCTAGTTATATGACCTTGGGCAAGATGCTCCCTCTCTTTGAGTCTCAATTCCTCCATCTATAAAATGACACAGTTGGACCAGACTTTTGAGACAGTTTAGACAGACTAGATAGATCCTTTAGTTGAGAAAAAGACAAATGAAGAGAGAACATTGAATGACTTGAGTTCAAATTCTGATTCTGATGATTGGCTGTGTCACCTTGGACAAATTACTTAACATCTCTGGATCTGGGTTTCCTCATTTATCAAATGAGGGAATTGGATTAGATGACATTTCTCACATGCTTCTCACAGTAACTCTGGAACTCTTTTTATAAAAGAGGAAACTGAGGCAGATTGCAATGAAGAAACTTGCCCAGGGTTTTGGAGTCAGAAAGAAGCAGAGATGAAATTGCAATCTGGATATGCATACATATACGTATGGATATATGAAGATGATGTAATTTCATATTCAGTCCTTTTTTCTGTTCTTCAAAGGGAAATGTTTATGTATGTTGATGTTTTTAAAATTAATAAAAAAAGATTCTCTTTCCAACCCCACAGGCTTCTTCTAGTCCCTCTAACTATATGCTCAATTATTAAATTGTTGATTTAATGTTATTATTAAAAATCATTTCTCAAATTATTAAAGAAAAAGGGAAAATTTAAAATAAAGTTTTTTTTATAGGATGTGATACAAAAAGGAAAGATATCCATAAAATTTAAAAAAGGAGAATGGAAGCTTTCTGAGGGGAGAGACTTTTTTGTTCTGGATCCCCAGCACCTAGGACAGTGTCTTGTATACAGTAGGATTTTCAATATATATTTCTGGATTAGATTGGATTATTTTGGATCATTGGATTATTATAACCATTCAGAGTTTGGGTCACCACCTCTAGGCCCAAGAAACTGGGATAGGGTCCAATCTAAATGTTATCTTTGTTTCGGGGCCAACAATGACACTCTGTACACAGTAGGTGGCAAATAAATGGTGGTTGCATGACTGTCACTAACCTGACCCATGTGCTGCCCACACTCTGACTGCTCAGGGACCTGGGGTGATACTGGAGCATTGTATCATGCCACTGGGAGAGCTGTCTGGATCTTATTAGCCTAGACTGCCTTGTCAGCAGGGCAGTAGAGGACTGGGCCACCAGGCATGCAAATACATCTATAAAACAGAGAAGCAGGTCAAATTGTGCAAGGCTATCCAGATGTTCAAATGCTACATCCTTTTATACTTGCCCAATCAAGTTATTATTATTATTATTATTAATTTATACTAAGAACAACAGCTGAGCTATTTTCCCCTGGGCCTCCCTAATAGGGCCAGGGACCCACAGTCTAGCAAGGATGTGCCCAGATTCTTTTGTCTTTTCTGGAGATGTGTGTGTCTGTATGTTTATACATGCATACATGTATATACACGGCATGTGCACATGTATGTTCTATATATGCATTTATGTGTGTATACATTTATATTTTTATATATACATTTTTTATTGAAGGAGAGAGCACTAAGAACATTTAGAGAAACTTCTGCCTCCCTAGAAGCCCTCTCTTGTACTTCTTTCTGTCTATTCCCAATGGTTATTCCCAATTTCCTTCTTTTCATTTCAAATCCATAATTGCCAAATTATAAGACAATAAGATCACAGACCTAGATCTAGAAAGAGCATCAGAAGCCAATTAGTCCAACTCCCCTTCATAGATAAGAAAATCCAGGCCCAGAGATGTTAAGAACAAGGTACCATCACTAGCCACCCAAGGAGTATGATGGAAGGACCGTCAGGAGAACACAGTCCCCGCCATTGTCAGGGCTTCTTCAGATCCAGCTTGAGTGGGAGTTAGACCTAGCGCACACCCAGTCAGCTGACCTTGACTCATTCCTGGCTAAACCCCACTAATTCCAAGTGCAGGAACCAAGCAGGCAGCCTCAAGGAAACCTGAGGCCCTCCTGAGAGCCAGATTAGAATGCTCCACCCTCTCTGAGGCTGAAAACTTCATTATCCTCAAGCCTCTTTGGAGATGGAGCCAGTGACACATTGGTGGGCAGTCAGAGAAAAGGGTCCAACCTGTGGAATGAGGGAGCTGAATTCAGTCCAAGCCCCCTCAACTCTCTGAGGCAGCTAGCTGCCTTAGCTATAAAAACAAGGAGAGCTTGGTGAGGGGATTAAATTAGATAATATGTGTGTCACACACACACATATTTGGAGGGCAGCTAGGTGGTACAGTGAATAGAGCACCAGACCTGGAGTTGGCAAGAGATGAGTTCAAATCTGACCTCAGATACTGACCATGAACAAGTCATTTAACTCTGCCTCAATATCTCATCTGTAAAAGGATCTGAAGAAGAAAATCCCCCAAAAGGAATTTGAATCAAGTCAAACAAATGAAAAGTGACTAAACAATAATAGCAAAATGTGTGTATGTTATATATTATGTAGATATAATATATACACACATGTGCAAATTGTATGGCTACATTTATGAAAGAACTTTGCATGTACATAATTCATACATATGCACATATAGTTTTTAAGTTTGTATCTCTCTATCTATATCTCCCTATCTCCCTCTCTGTCTCTCTCTCTTTCTGTATATCCTATGTATGTATGTATGTATCCATCCATCCATCCACCTATCTATCCACCCAACCATCCATCTATTCATCCATCCATCTATCCATCCAACCATCCATCTATCTATCTATCTATCTATCTATCATCTATCTATCTATCTATCTATCTATCTATCTATCTATCTATCTATCTATCTATCTATCTGTCCATCCATCCATCCATTCATCTATCTATCTATCTATCTATCTATCTATCTATCTATCTATCTATCTATCCAACTATCTATCTATCCATCCATCCACCTATCTATCCATCCAACCATCCATCTACCTATCTATAGCCAACCATCCAACCATCCATCTATTCATCTATCTGTCTGTCTATCTATCTATCTATCTATCTATCTATCTATCCATCCATCCCTCCACCTGTCTATCCATCCAACCATCCATCCATCTATCTATCCAACATCCATCTATCCACCCACCCATCCATTCATCCATCCATCTATCTATCTATCTATCTATCTATCTATCTATCTATCTATCTATCTATCTATCTATCCATCCATCCATCCAACCATCCATCCATCTATCCTTCTATCTATCTATCTATCTATCTATCTATCTATCTATCTATCTATCTATCTATCTGTTTGTCTATCTCATCTCTATCTCTTTATACAAAAGCACTTTGCATATATCTACACTCAGGGCATATACATATATATATATATATATATATATACGTATACTTTGCATACTCTATGTACATGTGTATATATGCCTAGGGCAAATTAGATGGAGCAGTGTATAGAATTCTTGACCCTGAGTCAAGAAGATCTGAATTTGAATATAGCCTCAGACACTAAGCTAAGTGTGACCAAGTCACCTTGACCCCACTCAGACTCTGTTTCCTCATTTGTAAAATAAGCAGTTTGGACTACATATCCTCTGAGGTTCCTTCCAATTCTAAATCTATAATCCTAAGGGCTGTGTGGGTGTATTTATGTCATTATATACCATTTTTTACCTAGAGATAATGATACTTTATGTGACTTCCTTCTATAAAGGACACATTATAATTAGAAGCCCTTGGCATAGAGCTAATAGTATTTATAGTGCACGGTAAGGTTTGCAGAGCCCTTTGCAAATTCTCATCTGATCCTCACAGTAACCCTGGGCGGTAGTTCTCTTTTTACAGTTGAGGAAACTGAGGCATAGAGAAGTAAAGTGACTTGCCCAGGATCTTAGAGTCAGAAAGTAGCAGAGCTGAAATTCCAACCTGCAAATTCTGTTACTTAATCCAGATTATTGACATTTTGACTCTTAATCTGGACTGTTTCCTGCAATGCAGATTCTCTCTACAAAATTCAGGAATAAAGAGAAAAAAAAGACAAAGGTTTGAATGAGACCTGGCTAAGAAGACCTCCACAGAGGAAGCTGTCACTCTCAGGATCATGATGAAAAAGGCTGGGGATAAGAAAGCAAATACAACCCCTCTCCTTAGTGGATGCTGCCTGCCCAGCATGGCCCGGAAGCAGCTATGTTAACTATGTAAACTCCTTGGAGGGACGACTCATCAGTTACAGAATCACAGCTTCAGAGTCAGGAAGGATCTCAGAGCTCATTTGGTTCTATCCATGCTAGAAAAAGCATTTGATTTCAATATGCCTGATCAGGGTCCATCTAGACACTCCTAGACAGACCTCCAGTGGGAGGGGAATAGAGGGTGAGATGGAGATGGAGGGGGGAGCTCCAAGGACCCTATTTCACTTTGACATGGTTCTAATTGTTTTCCTTGACATGAGCCTCTTTTCATTGTATTTTGATTACCCTCAAATGGTCCTAAAAGCTTGTGCACACCTAAAGCAATGTTAAAAAGAATAATTATAAGATGTCAAAAGGATAAACTATTTATATGAATTGAGTCTCATGTAAAAATCTGATATTATATATATGTATACGTATACATACACACATAGGAAAGTGACCCAGATATGTAAAACTAAGAGTGATTCTTCCTCAGTAGATAAGGGATCACTTGTTAATGACTAATTTTCCAAAGAGAAATTACAAGCCAACGCTAACCAGCAACTAGGTGGTGGAGTGAATAGAGCCCTGTGTCTGGAGTCAGGAAGATCTGCATTCAAATTCAACCTCAGATACTTACTAGTTTCACGACACTGGGCAGATCACTTTACTTCTGTCTTGTAGTTTCCTAATCTGTAAAAAAAAAAAATGGGTACAATCACAGCACTTGCTTCCTAGGGCTATTCTAAGGATCAAATGAGATAATCATTATAAAAGCACTTGGCATGTAAAAGCCTCCCCCCCCCCCTTTCTCTCTCTCTCTGCCTCTGTATCTCTCTCTGTGTGTCTGTCTCTCTCTGTGTTTCTCTCTCTCTTTCTCTGTCTCTTTCTGTATCTCTGTCTCTGTCTCTGTCTCTCCCTCTCTCTGTCTCTTTCTCTCACTCTGTCTCTGTATCTCTCTGTGTTTCTCTCTCTCTCTGTATCTCTGTCCCTCTCTGTCTCTCCCTCTCTGTCTCTCTCTTTGTCTGTCTCTGTATCTCTCTGTTTCTCTGTCTCTTTCTCTGTCTCTGTATTTCTCTCTCTCTCTGTATCTCTCTCTGTCTCTCCCTCTCTGTCTCTCTCTTTCACTGTCTCTGTCTCTCTTTCTCTCATTGTCTCTGTCTGTCTCTTTTTCTCTCACTCTGTCTCTGTATCTCTCTGTCTGTCTCTCTGTGTTTCTCTCACTCTTTCTCTGTCTCTCTCTGTATCTCTGTCTCTCCCTCTCTGTCTGTCTCTCTGTTTCTCTCTCTCTCTTTCTCTGTCTCTCTGTCTCTCCCTCTCTGTCTCTCTCTGTCTCTCTGTCTCTGTATCTCTGTCTCTGTCTGTCTGTCTGTCTCTTAAAATCCACACCTTCTGGGGGCAGCCAGGTGGTTCAGTAGATTGAGAGCCAGCCATGTAGACAGAAGATCATAAGTTCAAATCTGAAATCAGACATTTCCTAGCCACATGACCCTGAGCAAATCGCATAACCCTCATTGTCTAACCCTTACCATTCTTCTACCCTGGAAAAATATACAATATAAGGTAAGGATTAAAAAACAAGACCAAAAACATATCATCTGTATTGATTCTAAGTAAGAAGAGTGATAAGAGCTAGACAATGGGGGTTTAGTGACTTGCCCAGGGTCACCCAGCTGGGAAGTGTCTGAGACCAGATTTGAACCCAAGACCTCCTATCTTTAGTCCTGCTTCTCTATCCAGAGAGCCACCCTCCCCCTATGCCCATAATTGTCTTTTAATAAATATTTATTCCCTTTCATTTCACCTCTCATAACCAACCAGGAGGAAAATGCTCCAAATAGTTACAGCCAGGTGGCACAGTGAATAGAATATTGGACCTAGAGTCAGGAAGACCTTTGTTCAAATCTGTCTTCAGGTACTTACTAACTGTGTGACCCAGGGCAAGTCGCTTTATGGCTGCCTGCCTCAGTTATACCATCTATAAAATGGGGATAATAATAATAATAACACCTACCTTCCAGGGTTCTTGTATGGATAAAATGTGAAAAATATTTGTAAAGCACTTTGCAAACTTTAAAATGCTATGTGAATGCCAACTATTATTATTATTAATACATAATATTATATATTATTATATAAATTAAAATAGCTCCTAAATTAAATCAACTATCTTGTTAAAGATGGCAAAGATGATAAAAGACAGAAATAGTCCTAGTAAGCAGCAATTAGGTGGCACAATGGATAGAGTTAGAGCTAGAGATGGGAGGTCCTAAGTTCAACTCTGTCCTCAGACACCTCAGAGCTGTGTGACCCTGGGCAGGTCACTTAGCCCCCATTGCCTAGCCCTTCCTGTTCTTCTGTCTTGGAACCAACACTAAGACAGAAGGTAAAGGTTTAAAAAAAGGAAAAAGAAATGAAATAGTCCTGATAGGTTGGCTTGTAAGAAAACAAGCACATCAATGCATGGTTGGTGGAGCTGCTGAGTGGTCCAAACATACTGCAGAATAATTTGAATTCAGAGAGAAAGGTGAAGAAATCTTTTCTACCCTTTGATCCAGCAATCCCACTAGTAGACAAACACCTTGAGGAGGCTGAAGGCAGAAACACTGGTCCTCTGTACGCCAAAAGAGAGAGAGCCACTTGGGTTGATAGACTGTCACTAAAATGAAGGGGGAAAGATGGCGTTGAGTCACAGGCTTTGTTTTTGTTTGTAATCCTTTGGTCAGGATTTCCTTTTCTTGAAAGGACAGAGAAGTATGAATGGGGAATACTGCCAACTTTTAATGAAAACAAAACAAGCAATTCCCCTGCAATGCCATTTGGAAATTTAGGATAATAAGCTGTTAACCATCACGGGCAAGGAATGACCTCTCTGGGTCAGAGCCCAGCACAGGACCTTGAATGCAGCAATAATAAATGTTTGAACAATTAAAGTTAGTTAGAGTGGTAAAGTGTACAGAGTCCTAGACCAGGAATCAGGAAGACCGAAGTTACAATATCTACTATAGGCACTTACTGGTGACCAGATGGCCACGGACAAGACATTTAACTCAAGGGGGCAGCGGAGTAGCTCAGTGGATTGAGAGCCAGATCTAGAGACAGGAGCTTTTAGGTTCAAATGTGACCTCAGACACTTCCTTAGCTATGTGACCCTGGACCAGTCACCTAACCCCCATTGCCTAGCCCTTGGCCCTCTTGGAACCAGTAAACAGTAAGATGGAAGGTAAGGGGAAAGAAAAAAAAAGATATTTAATTTCAGTTTCCTCATCTGTGCTAAGAGCACCTACCCCAACAGATTGTCCTGAAGTTCAAATGAGTGATGCTTATTGAATGGTTTGTAAATAAATATGAAAACACAATGGATATATCTGCTATTGTTATTCTATTACTGAGGCAGCAAAGTAGTGTAGAGAGAACTGTCCTCTGAGCCACAGAGACCCAGGTTCGAGTCTGGTTTCTGGCATATCCTGTGTGGCCCTGGACAAATCATTTCATCTCTCAGAGGTCAAGTCTCTTAGTCCATAAACTGCAGAGCAGGTAAAATTGAGTCAAGGAAGGTTCCTCATCAGAGGAAGTGAGGAGAACAAATGGCTTGTCTACTGTCAAGGAAAAGCAGTAAGTATCCAGGAAAGAGCCTGGATTTGGAGTCAGAGGCCCTCCGTTTCAGTTCTGGCTCTGGGTACTTCCTTCCAGTTTTTGTTTCAACAAGTTGCCTCCCCTCTCTGGACCTTGGTTTTCTCATCTGTAAAATGAAGCAGTTGATGGCTATGAAACTCTGGCTTTAGTCAGAGACCAGATCAGAGGTGTTCTTGGGCTGGGATCATGGCTTTTCCCATCCACCTGTGTTGTGCTCCCTGACTCCACAGGCAAAGAAAGAGATCTCATCTCCTTTGGCCTCCCTTTGATATCAGGAGTGAGTGAGAGGGTAGAGCTTGATGCCAGTGTGTGCCCTGGGTGTGCTTGAGGAGGTAAACGTGCCCTTCTGCAGGGGATCTAAAATCCAGGCTTCTGACTCACTGATGGATCAGGGCATGGGCAGAGAGGGAGCTCCTTAGAATGGGAGGGGGAAGCCAGAGAAGAATCACCTCTCTCTCTGTCTCTGTCTCTCTCTCTGTTTATGTCCCCCCCTCTGTCTCTCTGCCTATCTCTGTCTGTCTGTCTCTCTCCCTCTCTCTTTTTTCCCTCTCCCTCTCCCTCTCTGTCTCTATCTCTCTCTCTGTTGATGTCCCCCCCCTCTGTCTCTCTGCCTATCTCTGTCTGTCTGTCTCTCTCCCTCTCTCTTTTTTCCCTCTCCCTCTCCCTCTCTCTCTGTCTCTGTCTCTCTCTCTGTTTATGTCCCCCCCGTCTCTCTGCCTATCTCTGTCTGTCTGTCTCTCTCCCTCTCTCTTTTTTCCCTCTCCCTCTCCCTCTCTCTCTGTCTCTGTCTCTCTCTCTGTTTATGTCCCCCCCTGTCTCTCTGCCTATCTCTGTCTGTCTGTCTCTCTCCCTCTCTCTTTTTTCCCTCTCCCTCTCCCTCTCTGTCTCTATCTCTCTCTCTGTTGATGTCCCCCCCTCTGTCTCTCTGCCTATCTCTGTCTGTCTGTCTCTCTCCCTCTCTCTTTTTTCCCTCTCCCTCTCCCTCTCTCTCTGTCTCTGTCTCTCTCTCTGTTTATGTCCCCCCCGTCTCTCTGCCTATCTCTGTCTGTCTGTCTCTCTCCCTCTCTCTTTTTTCCCTCTCCCTCTCCCTCTCTCTCTGTCTCTGTCTCTCTCTCTGTTTATGTCCCCCCCTGTCTCTCTGCCTATCTCTGTCTGTCTGTCTCTCTCCCTCTCTCTTTTTTCCCTCTCCCTCTCCCTCTCTCTCTGTCTCTGTCTCTCTCTCTGTTTATGTCCCCCCTCTGTCTCTCTGCCTATCTCTGTCTGTCTGTCTCTCTCCCTCTCTCTTTTTTCCCTCTTCCTCTCCCTCTCTCTCTGTCTCTGTCTCTCTCTCTCTGTTTATGTCCCCCCCATCTCTCTGCCTATCTCTGTCTGTCTGTCTCTCTCCCTCTCTCTTTTTTCCCTCTCCCTCTCCTTGTCTCTGTCTCTGCCTCTGTCTGTCTCTTTGTCTATCTCTCTGTTTCTGTCCATCTCCCCCCACCCCACCCCACCCCCGGACTCTTCACCTCTTGGATCCAACTCATCCTTTGTCAGAGCCATCAGCTGTCGTCAGAAGTTATTCATTCCCCAGCTACCCTCCCAAGTGACACAGCCCCTGCCTACTAGCTTCACTAATGGCTAATGAGCTGGTTTTGGGGTGAGGAAATCCTGAGTTCAAATCCTGTTGGAGAGTTGTTTGACCTGGGGCAAAATCCCTTGTGGCACTCTGGTACTGGTGTCCATACTCATGTTTTGTCTCACTCTGTGGAATGTAAGCAGCTTGAGGGCAGGGACTATCTTTGCCTTTCATTGAATCCCATGTGCCTAGCACCCTAACTAGTCCAATGGGAAAGGCTGACTAAGTTCTTGCCCTCTCTGTATCCCCAGAGCCAAGTCTGGTGCCTGATACATAATGGGTTGTTGGTTATCCATACTTGTTGACCAGTTGTCCAATGGAGACCATGGAATCACTTGACACTCTGGGTTGCTCTGAGGCTCAAATAAAATCATATATGTGAATGTTTATACATGAGGTGGGGTTATCTAGTGCCAGCTCCTCTTTTGATAGAAGAGGAAACTGAGACCCACCTAGACTGAGTGGCTTTTCCAGAGTCACACAAGGAGACAATAACAGCTCAGATTGGAGTTCAAATCTCGAGGAGGAGCCGCCATTTAGGTGAGCTGCCCAAGGTTACACAGTAGCTGAGGCAAAATCCGAAACTCAAACCTCTGACTCCTGGCACCCTGGCATCCCCTCCCACTTGGGATTCTTATCCTTTCTCGGAGCTTAAACAAACCGAAGAACAGCTCAAGAGGCTTGGATTTCCCAATGGCCAGATGTGTTCCTCGGTAGGTTTGGGGAGGTTGGGAAATGTCCAAATCATCGTTAATCACTAACTAGCTAGAGATAAGAGGAGGAAAATGAAACAATGGAGACAAAGCCCAACCCAGAGCTTCAGGTTTCTCTGTTGGCACTTGCAGAAATGACTTGACTCAGAGGAACAAGGTATGATGTGGGAACCATCATCCTCAGAGAAGAGCATGACACTCCAGGATGAGGCTTGAATCATCCCAGGCACCTTCTTGTCAACACCTTGCTGGCTTCCCCACCCCCAGGCAAGCCTCAGAGATAATCAGAGCACTTTGATGGGAGTCCAAATCTCAACTCCCTCCTTTCTAATCTATTCCTGACCATGGGTCCTTTTCAAACTTCAATAATTTCCCAAGATTCCACTCCAGTGATTTCAGCTTAGTCTTTTTTTTTTAAACCCTCACCTTCCATCTTAGAATTTGTACTGTTTATTGGTCCCAAGGCAGAAGACTGGTAAGGGTTAGGCAATGGAGTTAAGTGACTTGTCCGGGGTCACACAGCTAGGAAGTTTCTCAGGTTTGATTTGAACCCAGGACCTCCCATCTCTAACCTGGCTCTCAATCCACTGAACCACCCAGCTGTCCCCTCAGCTTAGTCTTTTTTTTTTTAACCCTTACCTTCTGTCTAAAAATCAGTACTGTGTATATTGGTTCCAAGGCAGAAGAGTGGTAAGGACTAGGCAATGGGGGTCAAGTGACTTGTCCAGGGTCACACATCTGGGAAGTGTTTGAGTCCAGATTTGAACCCAGGACCTTCCATCTCTTGGCCTGGCACTCAATCCACTGAACCATCCAGCTACCCCCTCAGCTTAGTCTTAAAGCCTCCCCTCTACCCCTGTTCTTCCTTTTCCTTCCCCATCATATACACACATACACCCTAAAATTCTTAGTTGCTCCTTTGACTCAACTTTGATGCTTCTTCATATCCAAATTCCCCTATAGATGTACACAAGTGCCAGGTGTTGACGTGAATCAGTGAGAGCAGATGTTGGTTGGGGAAAGGGTGGGTAGAGAGCAGGACTCCTGGTGGTCCTAGTTTGGGTCAGTGGCCATTCCGATGCTTCAGGAAAACTAGTGGTCTCCTCCCAGGAGGGGCATGTCTGGCCATGGCCTCAGCTTTGATAGCTGAGCCCAGTTTAGGGCCTAATGTGGTCTCTGGGCTTGCTCAAGACAAGAACAGGTGAAAGGTCAAGACCAGGAAAATCCCAGCCATGCTGCCTGGAGGCCACTAATTTGAAATGTCTGGGACAGTGACTCAGGCTGTGGGACCGGCTCCTATCCTGGCTTTCTTCTGGTGCCAAACAAAATGCCACAACTTCAATATAGATCAAAATAAGTATTCAAATGAAGGAGGATAAGAGTCATGGCTTCTGTGGTAGAAGGAATGAAGTCTTCCAAACAACCACTGGACACTGGGGAGGCAGATATCTGCTTAAAGCCAGCCCAGCCTAGCTCAGCCCTCTCCCTGCATCACTCCCGATATTGTTACCCACAGGAGGCTTAGTCTAGACAGAGAGGTCTCAGCTAAGCATATGTCCACTATCTTCAAAACTCTGGAAATCAGGCCGGTGGAAATTCTTTGATTTGGGGAGAAATATTGACCAGCGACATAGAGAAAACCACGTAGAATTTGTAGGCTTGCTAATGTGAGCTCGATCCATTTTTCCTTCCGTCCTCTTTCTCTTCACCCTACTGGTCTCATTCCCACACACCACGTTTGGGTCAACGAAGGACAAAAGGATTTGATTTAGTCATCATTCTGGTGGCCAACTTGACCAAAAGAAATCAGCCCTAAAATTGGGTTGAATGAGTTCAGGGAGTGGAGCATCTTGGGCAAGGTGGTAGCGGACAGAGTGAAGGAAGATGACGATGTCAATGACATTGACGATGGTCCTTGAGCTCAAGAAACTTACCAGTGGCAGACAGGTGGCGCCATGGGCAGACTGTTGGATCTGAATTCAGGGAGATCTGAGTTTGAATTTGTCCTCAGAGACTTGTTAGTTGTGTGACCCTGGGAAAGTCACAACCTTAGAAAGTCAGGGGCTCAGTTTAATCATCTGGAAAAGGGGCATCATAATAACAGTTCCTACCTCATAGGGGTGTCTCAAGGATAAAATGAGATAAAGGGATTAGTAAGCATTAAAATGCTAAAAGCACTGTAAGGGCAACCTATTGGGTCTTTGACCTGCCTTTGGCATATGGTCAGTGTTGAGACCCCCAGGCCGAAGGGTGTGAAAGACTTAGGGATTTTTCTCCCATAATGCCTAATGGTTAGATCATTTCACAATTCTACCTGCTTGATATTAAGATAGGACTCAGCTTTTTTTTTTTTTTTAATTTTAAACATTATTTTATTTGGTCATTTCCAAACATTATTCACTGGAAACAAAAATCATTTTCTTTTTCTCCCTGCCCCCCTTCCCACCACCTTTCCCTCTCCCATAGCCGACGCACGATTCCACTGGTTATCACATGTGTCCTTGATTTGAACACATTTCCCTGTTGTTGGTTTTTGCATTAGAGTGTTCATTTAGAGTCTCTCCTCAGTCATATCCCATCAACCCCTGTAGTCAAGCAGTTGCTTTTCATCGGTGTTTTTACTCCCACAGTTTATCCTCTGCTTGTGGATACTGTTTTTTAGATCCCTGCAGATTGTTCAGCGACATTGCATTGCCACTAATGGAGAAGTCCATCGCCTTC
This sequence comes from Monodelphis domestica, assembly GCF_027887165.1. NCBI lineage: Eukaryota > Metazoa > Chordata > Mammalia > Didelphimorphia > Didelphidae > Monodelphis > Monodelphis domestica. The sequence goes on along the minus strand of NC_077232.1, from coordinate 41,682,636 downwards.
GATTGTACCACAATGTATCAGTCTCTGTGTACAATGTTTTCCTGGTTCTGCTCCTCTCGCTCTGCATCACTTCCTGGAGGTTGTTCCAGTCTCCATGGAATTCCTCCAATTCATGTTCCTTTGAGCACGATAGTATTCCATCACCAACATATACCACAATTTGTTCAGCCATTCCCCAATCGATGGGCATACCCTTGTTTTCCAATTTTTGGCCACCACAAAGAGTGCAGCTATGAATATTCTTGTACATGTCTTTTTCCTTATTATCTCTTTGAGGTACAAACTCAGCAGTGCTATAGCTGGATCAAAGGGCAGACAGTCTTTTATCACCCTTTGGGCATAGTTCCAAATTGCCCTCCAAAATGGTTGGATCAATTCACAACCCCACCAGCAATGAATTAGTGTCCTCACTTTGCCACATCCCCTCCAGCATTCATTACTTTCCGTTGCTGTCATGTTGGCCAATCTGCTAGGTGTGAGGTGATACCTCAGAGTTGTTTTGATTTGCATCTCTCTGATTATAAGAGATTTAGAACACTTCTTCATGTGCTTATTAATAGTTTTGATTTCGTTGGCTAAGAACTGCCTATCCATGTCCCTTGCCCATTTATCAATTGGAGAATGGCTTGATTTTTTGTACAATTGATTTAGTTCTTTGTAAATTTGAGTAATTAAACCTTTGTCAGAGGTTTTTATGAAGATTGTTTCCCAATTTGTTGCTTCCCTTCTGATTTTGGTTACATTGGTTTTGTTTGTACAAAAACTTTTTAATTTGATGTATTCCAGATTATTTATTTTGCATTTTGTAACTGTTTCTAAGTCTTGCTTGGTTTTGAAGTCTTTCCCTTCTCAAAGGTCTGATATGTATGCTATTCTATGTTCACCTAATTTTCTTATATTTTCCTTCTTTATGTTCAAGTCATTCACCCATTTTGAATTTATCTTGGTGTAGGGTGTGAGGTGTTGACCTAAACCTAATCTTTCCCACACTGTCCTCCAATTTTCCCAGCAGTTTTTATGAAATAGTGCATTTTTATTCCAAAAGCTAGGATCTTTGGGTTTGTCATATACTGTCTTGCTGAGGTCGCTTGCCCCCAGTCTATTCCACTTATCCTCCTTTCTGTCTCTTAGCCAGTACCAAATTGTTTTGGTGACTGCTGCTTTATAATATAGTCTGAGATCTGGGACTGCAAGGCCCCCTTCCTTTGTTTTTTTTTTTTCATTATTTCCCTGGATATCCGAGATCTTTTGTTCTTCCAAATGAACTTTGTTATGGTTTTTTCTAAATCAGTAAAAAAATTTTTTTGGAAGTTCCATGGGTATGGCACTAAATAGATAGATGAGTTTGGGTAGGATGGTCATTTTTATTATAGTGGCTCATCCTACCCATGAGCAGTTAATATTCTTCCAATTGTTCAAGTCTAGTTTTAGTTGTGTGGAAAGTGTTTTATAGTGGTGTTCATATAGTTCCTGTGTTTGTCTCGGGAGATAGATTCCTAAGTATTTTATTTTGTCTAAGGTAATTTTGAATAGGATTTCTCTTTCAAGTTCTTGCTGCTGAGCTGTGTTGGAATTATATAGAAATGCTGATGGCTTATGTGGGTTTATTTGGTATCCTGCAACTTTGCTAAAGTTGTTGATTATTTCGATTAGCTTTTTGGTTGAATCTCTAGGATTCTTTAAGTAGACCATCATGTCATCTGCAAAGAGCAATAATTTGGTCTCCTCCTTGCCTATTTTAATGCCTTCAATTTCTTTTTCTTCTCTAATTGCTACTGCTAGTGTTTCTAATACAATGTCAAATAATAGAGGTGATAATGGGCATCCTTGTTTCACTCCTGATCTTAATGGGAATGGATTTAGTTTATCCCCAATGCAGATGATATTAGTAGATGGTTTTAGATATAAACTGTTTATTATTTTTAGGAATGACCCTTCTATTCCTATGCTTTCTAGTGTTTTTAGTAGGAATGGGTGTTGTATTTTGTCAAAGGCTTTTTCTGCATCTATTGAGATAATCATGTGGTTCTTGTTGGTTTGCTTGTTGATGTGGTCAATTATGTGGATAGTTTTCCTAATATTGAACCAGCCCTGCATCCCTGGTATAAATCCTACTTGATCATGGTGGATGACCCTTCTGATCACTTGCTGGAGTCTTTTTGCTAGTATCCTATTTAAGATTTTTGCATCTATATTCATTAGGGAGATTGGTCTATAATTTTCTTTCTCTGTTTTTGGCCTGCCTGGCTTTGGAATTAGTACCATGTTTGTGGCATAAAAGGAGTTTGGTAGAACTCCCTCTTTGTTTATTATGTCAAATAGTTTGTATAGTATTGGAGTTAGCTGTTCTTTGAATGTTTGATAGAATTCACTGGTGAATCCATCAGGCCCTGGGGATTTTTTCTTAGGAAGTTCTTTGATGGCCTGTTGGATTTCTTTTTCTGATATGGGATTATTTAAGAAATCTATTTCTTCTTCTGTTAGTCTAGGCAATTTATATTCTTGTAAATATTCATCCATATCACCTAGGTTGGTATATTTATTGCCATATAATTGGGCAAAGTAGTTTTTAATGATTGCCTTAATTTCCTCTTCATTGGAGGTGAGATCCCCCTTTTTATCCTTGATGCTGTTAATTTGCCTTTCTTCTTTCCTTTTTTTAATTAGATTGACCAGTACTTTGTCTATTTTGTCTGTTTTTTCAAAATACCAGCTTCTAGTCTTGTTTATTAGCTCAATAGTTCTGTCACTTTCGATTTTATTAATTTCTCCCTTAATTTTTAGGATCTCTAGTTTGGTTCTCTTCTGGGGGTTTTTAATTTGTTCATTCTCAAGTTTTTTGATTTGCATTTCCAATTCCTTGATCTCTGTCCTCCCTAATTTGTTAATATATGCACTGAGGGATATGAATTTTCCTCTAAGTACTGCCTTGGCTGCATCCCATAAGGTTTGAAAGGATGTCTCGCCGTTGTCATTTTCCTCAACGAAATTATTAATTGTTTCTATGATTTCTTTTCTAACGAACCGAATTTGGAGTATCATATTATTTAATTTCCAATTAATTTTTGATTTGGCTCTCCATGTACCCTTACCGATCAATATTTTTATTGCCTTGTGATCTGAAAAGGCTGCATTTATTATTTCTGCTTTTCTGCATTTGAGTGCCATGTTTCTGTGACCTAGTGTATGATCTATTTTTGTGAATGTGCCATGTGGTGTTGAAAAGAAGGTGTATTCCTTTTTGTCCCTATTTATTTTTCTCCATATGTCTATTAATTCTAATTTTTCTAAGATTTCATTCACCTTTTTTACCTCTTTCTTGTTTATTTTTTTGGTTTGATTTATCTAAATTTGATAGTGGTTGGTTCAAGTCTCCCACTAATATGGCTTTACTGTCTATTTCCTCCTTCAATTCTCCTAGTTTCTCTATTAAAAATTTGGATGCTATACTATTTGGTGCATACATGTTGATTAGTGATATTTCCTCATTGTCTATACTCCCTTTTATCAGAATATATTTACCTTCCCTTTCCCTTTTGATCAGGTCTATTTTTGCTTTGGCTTTGTCAGATATGATTACAACTCCAGCTTTCTTTCTATCAGTTGAGGCCCAAAAGGTCTTACTCCAACCTTTAATTCTAACCTTGTGAGTGTCAACCCACCTCATATGTATTTCTTGAAGACAACAAATGGTAGGGTTTTGGGTTCTAATCCAAACTGCTATTTGTCTATGTTTTATGGGTGAGTTCATCCCATTCACGTTCAAAGTTATGATTGTCATTTGTGGATTCTCTGGCATTTTGATATCTTCCCCTAGTTCTGACCTTTCTTCTTTAGCTATATTCTTTTGAACCAGTGATTTACTTTAGGTCAGTCCCCCTAGTCCCCTCCCTTGAGATGCTTCCCTTTCTAGCCCCTCCCTTTTTATGCTCCCTTCCCCTCCCCCTTCTCCTTCCCTCCCTTTTTATAATTCCCTCCTCCCTCCCCCCTCCTTAATTTTCCTTTCTTTCTTGCCCTAATGGATAAGATAGAATTCAGGATCCCACTGGATCTAGATGTTCTTCCCTCTCAGATTTGATTTCACTGAGAGTAAGGTTTAAGTAATTCCACTTCACGCTCTCTTCCTCTCCTTCTCATATGAGAGTTCTTCCCCTCCCCTTCCCATGTGTATCTTTATATGGGAAAGATTATTCTATTAAGTCCCCCCCTATTTCTTGAAGTAAGTCTTAGTGTTATCGATGGTTCCCCCCTCCCTTTTCCTTTCTTTGCCCCCACTTTCCCCAAATCTTCTTAATGCCCCAATCTTTCCCTATGCATGTTTCTTCTAACTACTCTTATGATGCATACAATTTTTGAGAGTTACACAAAACATTTTCCCCACATATTAATATATATAATTTGATGTAAATGTAGTCCTTATAGAAGTGAGTTTGACTTAAAGAAAAAGATAAAATTTATCTCCTTTTCCCTTTCTTTCATATTTACCTTTTCATGTTTCTCTTGCTTTCTGTGCTTGGATATCAAATTTTCCACTAAGTTCTGGTCTTTTCTTAGCAAATGCTTGGACATCTTCTATTTTGTTGAATGCCCATACTTTCCCCTGGCAGTAAATAGTCATTTTTGCTGGGTAGTTGATTCTTGGTTGGAGACCCAGCTCTCTTGCCTTTCTAAATATCGTGTTCCATGCTTTGCGGTCTCTTAGTGTGTTAGCCGCTAAGTCATGTGTGATCCTTATGGGAACCCCCTATATCTAAAGCTCCTCTTCTTGGCTTCTTGTAGGATTTTCTCCTTTTCTTGGAAGCTCTTGAATTTGGCAATTACATTCCTAGGGGTTGTCTTTTGGGGATTTAGTATAGAGGGTGTTCTATGAACCCTTTCTATTTCTATTTTGCCCCCTTGCTCCAGAACATGTGGGCAATTTTCTTTTATAATCTCCTGTAGAATAACATCAAGTTTATTGTTTATCTCTGGTTTTTCTGGGAGACCGATAATTTGGAGGTTGTCTCTTCTTCCTCTGTTTTCCAAGTCTGTGACCTTTTCAGTGAGATATTTTATGTTTTCTTCTAATTCATTACTTTTTTGGCTTTGCTTTATTGATTCTTGCTGTTTTATGATCTCACTTTCTTCGAGTTGCTTAATTCTGGTCGTTAGGGACTGCTTTTGCTTTTCAGCTTTGTCTGCCCTTTTATTGGATGTTTCCATCTCTTTTTCCAATTGAGCAGTCTTATCTGTCAGACTGCTGATCTCTTTCTCCCATTTTTCTTTCCAGGTTTCCATCTTTTGGATAAGTTCCAGTTTGAGATCTTCCAGAGCTTGTTGATAGTTTCCATTTTGGGAGGCATTTTCTGATTTTTTTTGGATTTCATACTCATTCTCTTCTTTTCCTTGAGTACTTCCACCATAAAAGTTTTCAATAGTCACCTTTTCCCCTTTCTTACTGGAGGCTTGATTTTGGGCCATGTGAGCCATCCCTTTGGTGGTTTTATTCCCCTTTCCTTTTTGGTCTGGGGTCCAGGTGATATGGGCAGGTTTTCTGTGAATTTAGGTTGCTTCAGACTAGTTCTTCCCAGGCTCTGAGGTTTCTTAGAGAGCTGGGCCCCTGATCACAGCCAAACTGCCCAGGTGTTTAGCTCCGCCCAGATAATCAGTGTGTGGTCCACCTCTGGTGTTTAGCTCGGCCCAGATGTTCAGCGCAACCTCCCCGAGTATGGCTCCCTGGGCCCCCTGTGCTCAGCGCAGGATTCTCCTGTGAAACCGCCCTGAGACATTTTTTCCTGGCAGTCCCCAGATCCCTAGGACCCTGGAGTGCCCCCCCCCCCCAGACAGAGATGTTCCCCACTCACTCCCTGTCCCAGTGAGTACTCTGGTAGCTCACTCTGGTTTGGTGGGGAAGGTTGGGCGGGGGGGGGGGGGGAGTGTGGCTCAGTTCATGTTTCTGTGCAAGCTTTCCCTCCTTCTTATTATAGTGTGGAAATGTTCAAACTCCACATACCTTTGCCTCTGTGGGGGTACTGGGGAGTACTGGTGAGTCCTTCTGTTCCTCCAAAGGTGATTTTTATGCTCCTTTGATGTAGTCTATTTCATTCGGTGCCGGGGAGAGGAAGCGTGTGGCGTCTAGATTGTAGCCATGATTACCCGCGGACTCAGCTTTTTTAACATCAGTATTTTCCCAGTGATGGCATATAGTTGCAAGCCATGTAATGCTACAGTTGGCAAAGAATTAAAATGACTAGCTATGTTACCATGGGGAAGTCACTTAACCTCTGCCTCAGTTTCCTTAACTGTAAAATGAGGATAGTAATAGCACTGTCTCCCGGGGTGTTCTGGTAATAAAATGGGATATCTGTAAAGTGCTAAATAAACCCAAGCTATGATTATTATTACTGCATACATGTAGCAATCATATAATTCGAGACATGGTAGAGATTGTTCCCAGCCAAGAGGTTAGCCTTTGACCTAGAGGCACTGGGGTGAGCACAAATAGATTTCATTCTGCTTCATCTCTGTTTGGCATCTGGAAAGAGATTTGGAATAAAATACCCCCCAGAAGGTAAGGCCACTGAACCCCAACGTGCTTTCCTCCCATTTTTTTTTCTCTCATTTTCACTGCCGCCAGACCATTAAAGACATTTGATGTTTCTCCTTGTTCCCTAGACCAGGTGTTCATCCGGTCATAGATTTTGAGCTGAAAGGGATCACAGAAGATATCTAATCCAACCCACTCATCTTCCAAAGGAGGAAATTAAGACCCAGTAAAAAATTAAGTCACCCACCTCAAGGTCTCCCAAAGAATGACAAAGGCAAGACTTGAACTCAGGTCTTCTGAATCCAGAACCGGTGCTTTTTCCATTAAAGCTCTCAAATGTTTGAAAAACTATTTTCCTTTCATTCAACTTAATGCGGTTGTATTTTTATAAATTCTAAAATAAATTAAACAATTTTAATAGACTAAAAGTGAGATATAAAGGTTTGAGGTTTTGCAAAAAAAATACACACACACACACACACACACACACATATATATAAACTTGGGCTGATTTGGTTTTTATTCAGACACACACACTTATAGAGAATGATGGCTGTGTCTTGGCACACTCCATCACTTTTTTAAAAACCCTTACCTTCCGTATTGGAATCAATACTGGGTATTGGTTCCAAGAAAGAAGAGTGGTAAGGGCTAGGCAATGGGGATGTCAAGTGACTTGCCCAGGGTCACACAACTAGGAAGTGTCTGAGGCCAGATTTGAACCTAGGACTTCCCATCTCTAGATCTGGCTCTCAATTCACTGAGCTACCCAGCTGCCCCCTCCACCATTTTTAAAAAAGGTAATTGGGGTCTTGTTTTAAACGTTTATGTTTAAGGGGAAGCTAGGTGAACATAGTAGCTGTGTGACCCTGAACAAGTCACTTGACCCCCATTACCTAGCCCTAACCATTCTTCTGCCTTGGAAGTACCAGTACTTAGTATCCATTCTAGGACAGAAGATAAGGGCTTATAAAGAAAAGTTTTATGTTTTAAAGAAAAATGTAGCTGCGAACTGAAAACAGGTTTAGTGAGGTTTTCTTTTCTTTTATTTGTTTGATGAACATAAATGTCCTTTAAAACTGGCAATAAATGTTTGCCTTAAAAAAATAACATTCCCTACTTGCACACCCTAATGAAATGTGTGGTACGTGCTTATGATCAAGTTACTTCCGAAAGGTACATTTCTTTTGACTTTATCTCCTGTTCACAAGCAGACTCTGTGTCTCCAAAGTATTCATTTCCCTCTTCTGATACTCCTGGCTTCCTCCAAAGAACCACACGGGTCCGCCTGTCCTTCATGAAGATTTTCCTGATCTCCTTTGATTATTAGCTCCATTCTTTGATGAAAGTCCTTTGCATGAATGACTCTGAATCAATTTCATCTAGTTGTGTACCTGGTGCATTTCCTTAGTAGAAAGAATGTAAGCCCCTTGTGGACGGGGGCTGTATGATTTTGAAAGTCCATTTTGGTATTTGTATTCCCAGCACTTAGCACAGTGCCTTGTACATAGGCCATACTTAGCAAAAGTGTGTTGAATTATTTAATTGAATCTCTATGACCAGATGAGGATTCAAAGATTGGTTCTAGATCAAAAAGCCTTGGAGAACAATCAGATGTTCTGAGATTCCTTTCCTAACATTGATAACCCATCGCCCTTCACCTCCCACCAAAGTTCCCCGTTTAGTTCTGAGGATGCTCCTAATAATAAAAGTTAACATGTATATAGCACTCACTATGTGCTAGGTGCTCTACAAATATAATCTTTCATTTGATCCTCACAACAATCCTGGGAAGTAGGTGCTTTTTTATCCTTATTTTACAGATGAAGAAACTGAAGCCAACAAGTTAAATGACTTGTCAAAGTATCTGAGTCTGGATTTGAACTCAAGTCTTCCCAATTCTGGTGTTCTATGTATCACACCATCTACTTGCCCATTCTAAAGAATATTTCCATAGCGGATACAAATGATAGTTTTTAGGGAATCATTGATTACTTCCTGACCCCTCTCTTCCTCTCCCTGCCTTTTCTTTATATTTCTAATTCTTTATCCACAAAATTTCCATCTATAAGGCACTGGGTTATAAAGGTGTGACTTTGGGGTCACTATACCTGGATTCAAGTCTTAAATTTTCCTTGGAGTGACCTCAGATAAGACACTTAACTTCAATGAATCTCAGCTTCCTCATCTATAAAAAGAGGAAAGTGAATTATATTCAATTCAGTGAAACTTAACAAGCATTTATTATGCACCTACTATGAGTAAAGTCCTATAGTAGGCACCCAGGACTCAAAGGACACAAATGAAACATTGCCTGCCCTCAAGAAGCTTCTGTTCCCCTGGGGAGATAAAATATTATCATACTACTATCCTGGCTTCTTCCAAAGTACAAAATCTATACAAAGTCATTCCAGGGGAGCCAGAATGCCTAAAGATATGAGGTTCAGGGAAGCTCCTGTCCAGGAGGCTATACTTCAACAATGTTGTTCAGGAGGTTAGAGATTCTATGAAGGAAAGATGAGGTGGGAGGGCATTCTGGGCACAGGGATCTATTTACTCAAAAGCAAAGGAGGTAGAAGCTGGAATGGCATGTCTGAGAGGAGGTAGCAAGCCAGTTTCACTGCAGTGGAGAATTATATGAAATTAGATGGAAACCAGATAGTTCTGAAGTCCTTCCACAAAGCTAACAAATTTGAATTTTAACTTAGAAGCAGTAGGGAGACATTAGCCATTTTTAAATCCATGTTTTAATAACATAAAATTGGCAGTTCTCTCAAGATAATTATATAGAATTTTTTAGTGCTTTCCCCTCCTGGATCTTTTTATTTTCCCCAAATGTTTTTTTGCTCTGGTTTCTTGATTATTTTATTTTTTCCAATTACATGTAAAAATAATTCTAAAATTAAAAAAAAATTGAGTTCCATATTCTTTCTCTCCCTTCCTGTCTTCCCCTCCTCTTGAAAAGTCAAATAATTTGATGTTATGATGGTTTAAATTATCTCAAGAGACTGATATTGGGGTAAGACTAGAAGTTCATTGATTTGATCGGGTTTATTGGCTAGGCCAGCATCATAACCAATAAAGTGGGATAGGTCGCCATGGCTCTCACCTAACCAGGGATGACCTGAGCTGGGTCAGGCAGCTTAATAAATAGATTTTTAGGAGCTCATCATTCAGCCCTTCCCTTGATCATCCCTAGACATCTCTAATTGGTGAGAGCTAGTTAAGAGATGGTCCCTGCACCTATCCACCACTCCCCATCTCAAGAAAAGAACCTTTGACTCCTTCATTTATTAACCAAACTCTGGTAAAAAAGAAGATATTCCTTGGGATTCCCAAGACCAAAGAAAATGCAAAAAGTAGTCCCGGTCACAAGAATACATAACAATTCACCCTAATATATAGGAATTAATGCAGTATATGAAAAATAAATCCTCACAATATAGATTGTACAAGTGCAGACATACAAAACATTTTCTATAATAAGCATGTTGTGAAAGAAAACACAGACTCCTCCCCAAACCCCCTGACAAAAAACAAGAAAAACAAAGTTAAAAAAGCATGCTTCTATCTTTATTCAGACTCCATGGGTTCTTTCTCTAGAGGTGGATTGCAATTTTTATCTTAAGTCCTTCAGAATTCTCTCAGATCAAGAATGGCTAAGATATTGACAGTTGATCATCGCACATTATTCCAGTTACTGTGTACAGTGATTCCCTGGTTATGCTCACTTCATTTTTCATCAGTTCATGTAAGTCTTTCTAGGTTTTTCTGAAAGCATCCTGCTTGTCATTTCTTATATCAGAACTTGCTCAGTCATTCCATTAATTTCCAATTTTTGCCACCATAAAAAGAGCTGCTGGGGGCAGCTGGGTAGCTCAGTGGGTTGAGAGCCAGGCCTAGAGATGGGAGGTCCTGATTTCAAATCTAGCCCCAGACACTTCCCAGCTGTGTGATCCTGGGCAAATCATTTAACCCCCATTGCCTAGCTCTTACCACTTTTCTGCCTTGGAACCAATACACAGTATAAGGGTTAAAAAAAAAGAGTTGCTATAAATATTTTTGTACATAAAGGACTTTTTCCTTTAAAAAAAAACAAAAAACAAAAAACTCTGGGATGAAGACCTAATTGCTGAGTCAAACAGGATGCAGAATTTTATAGCCTTCTGAGCATAGTTTCAATTTTCTCTTCAGAATGGTTGTATCAGTTCACAAATCTACCAACAGTACATTGGTGTCGAAGTTTTTCCACATCCTTTCCAACATTTATCATTTTCCTTTTCTATTATATAAGTCAGTCTAACAGATACAAGATAGATCTTCGGAGTTGTATTAATTTGCATTTCTCTAATCAATAGTGATTAGAATTTTTTTCGTATAACATATATAGCTTTGATTTCATCTTCTGAAAACTGCCTATTTATATTCTTCTACCATTTATCATTTGGGAAAAACTTGCATTCTTATAAATTTGACCCAGTATTCTATATATTTGAGAAATGAAGCCTTTATTAGAGAAACTTTCCATGAAATTCTCCCTCCCCCCAAGTTTTCTGTTTTTCTTCTAATCGTGGCTGCACTGGTTTTGTTTGTGCAAATTTTTAAAAAAAAGTTAATGTAATAAAAATTATAATCTCATTTCTCATAATGTTCTCTATTTCTGATTTGGTCATAAATTTTCCCCTTTTCTATAGATCTGACAGGCAAAATATTCCACACTCCCCTAAGATGTTTATGGAATCACCCTTTAAGTCTAAATCATCTTGGTATCCTGTGGGAAATGTTGGACTATATTTAGTTTTTTTTCCAAATTTCTATTCTGTTTTCCTAGCAAATTTGTCACATAGTGAGTTCTTGTCCCCAAAACTGAGTTGTTTAGGTTTATCAAAGATTAGATTACTATAATCATTTTACTACTGTGTATTGTGCACCTAATCTATTCCACTGATCTTTTCTAGATCATTATTTTTTTTTTAACCCTTACCTTCCGTCTTAGAATCAATATTGTCAATTGGTTCTAAGGTACAAGAGTGGTAAGGACTGAGCAATGGGGGTTAAGTGACTTGCCCAGGATCACACAGCTGGGAAGTGTCTGAGGCCAGATTTGAACTCAAGACCTTCCATCTCTGGGACTGGCTCCCAATCCACTGACCTATCCAGCTGTCTCTTTTCTTGACCATTATTGAGTATTCTCAAAAAAAAAAAAAGTCATTTTATCTCAGCATCCAGGATAGTACCTTTTGGCCCAGAAAATGAAAGTTAAAGAAATTGAGGCACTCACCTTCCATCTGATTTGAACCTTCTGAAGCTAAAGTGAAAGTGTTTGATGGAGATAAGCCAACTCATTAGCAGACTGGTTCAAAGGGAAGTGGGAATGCTTCCTTTCTAAGTTTTGAAACTTTGTTTCTCCTGTTTGTAGGAGACACTCCCAGTCTGGACTGAGACCTGTTGGGGCTAGGAAAGGGTATATTCAAAAGAGGTCATAGTCAATGATCTCAGATCATCTCAGGCTAATTGAGCTTAGATTCTTATACTCATAAAAGCCCATTTACATCTAAGATTCCTATTTTTGAGTCCAGGGCAAATGTTGATGACTTGCCAAGACACACTGAGGAGAAAGAAAAGTCTTTGTTGTTACTCTTCTCTCCTTACATGACATTGGAGATATCGTTTGACAGTTGTGGGCCTCAGTGTCCTATTCTGTAAAATTAAGCTTTGGATTAGCTGGCCTCTAAGTTGCCTTCTCTTTGATCCCTGGCTGGCCACCAGAAGAATCAAACATCTGTTCAGTAACACAGCCATTCCCACCTCTAGCTACACAAACACACAGACACACATAGTCCAGCTGTCCTCTCTCTCCTCATGATGCCATGATCATCACCTTTACCCTATGGGTGAGAATTAGCAGATGTCTGAGCTTCTTGAGACAGTGAAGATCTCAGATTAATTTTATCTAATTTTGTCTGAGGGAGGATTGAACACAGGGAAAATCCCTGGCGATGCCTGTCTTAATGGGGGGAATCATTCATTCATTCATTCATTCACCAGTTATTTATTATTTATGAAGGATATGAAAACAAAAGGGGAAGAGCTCCTGTCTTCCAGAAATATACACTCTGTTGGGGAAAGCTAGGAAGTCTAGGGACAGTTAGGTGGTACCATAGATAGAGCACAGGTTCTGGAGTTAGGAAGACTCATCTTCCCTAGTTCACATCTGGCCTCAGACACTTACTATCTGTGTGACCCTGGGGAAGTCACTTAATCTTATTTGCCTCCATTTCCTTATCTATACAAATGAGCTGGAGAAGGAAATGGTAAACCACTCCAGGATCTTTACCAAGAAAAGCCCAAATGGGGCCATAAAGAGTTGGGCACAACTGAGAACAACTGAACAACAACAAAATGAAGCCTAGAGAACAATAGTGATGTTTCAGTACTTAAAGAATCTATGATTTAGTTCATTGGGGAAGAATACTCCTTAATTGTCACAGATCCCAAGACCTTTGTGACTTGGCATATGGTCTTCAGGATTTCTTGTGGCCATTTCCATGATAATAATAAAAAGGAAACACACTCAAAGCCCTTTGATGAGAAATGACTGAAATAAACTGTGCTATATGAATGAATTATGATAATATTGCTAAATTAGTAATAAAGACTTGGAGGGATTTAGAAAAAAGAATACATGGGAAGACTTTTGAAGTCAAAGGATCTGGGTTCAAATTCTAGCTCTGATATTGCCTTCATGACCTTGAGCAACTTACTTAGCTTCTCTACAGTTTCCTCTTCTGTGAAATAATCATAATACTTTCAAAGAAAATAACACTAAAAGGCCAATTGAGATCACATTTAATGGTAAGACCAATTATGTTCTCTGAATATATATAATGAAAAACATTTTTACTTTCTTGCTAAAAAGGAAGGTGGCTATTGCTGTTGATGTGGCATACATTCTGAGACACATTTGCTGTGTTAGTCTTTGCTCAGCTCTTTTTCTTGTTACCAGGAAGACCAGGGTTCAAATTCTTCCTCAGATGGTTAGCTGTGCAAGTCACTTCACCTCTTTTGCCTCAGTTTCCTTGCCTATAAAATGAGGATCACAATAACCCCTATCTCCCAAACATGTGAGGATTAAGTAAGATAATATCTATAAATCATTGAACATAATATTGGGCACATAGCAGGTTCTTAATAAATGTTTGTTTTCTTCTTTCTTTTTTAGGTATATATTAAGTTTAAAATGGTAGCAATAAAATTGCCCTGCTTGTCTATGACATTTTCTGAACTTCTATTTTCAAAGATGATTCATTGACTCTCTTTTCTCTTTCCCTCCTTCTTTCTTTTCTTTTTTTATCCTTCTTTTCTGTCTTAGTAACAATTCTAAGACAGAAGGGCAAGGGCTAGACAAATCGAGTTAAGTGACTTGCTCAGGGTCACGTAGCTAGGAAGTGTCTGAGGTTTTGAATTATGATGATCATTGTGTAAATTGGTCTCCTAGGTGTTCCCCCTTCACAAAGTTCATCCCTTTCATTTTATAGATGAGGAAACTGAGGTATAGGGAAGGAAGAAACTTGTCCAAAGTCATACAGTCAGAGGTAGAGCTCACATTTAGACCCAAGTCCCTTCCAAAGCTAACTCGACCGTACCATAACATTAATTCCAGAAAGGCAAACTTGCCTTCTTCCACTGGGCAGTCATTTTCTAGAAATTGAAGGACTTAAGATGCTTTAATTTGTAGCAGTCATTAATCCTGCCAAGTCCAATGTTTTGAAAGCTGGTGAACATTGGAATGAGTTACTGCTGAACATTGCAAAATCGTCCTTCTAAGTGTTTGTTATTAGTAACATCATTATTATACTAATAATACCAGGAGGAGACACCCAGTTGTGTAGGGTGGATTCAGTCTTGCCTGGAGACAGGGGGAGGGAGGAGATGCCCTCCTGAACCTGATGCTAGCCCTCTGGTATATTATTACCTTATAAAGCTCAGGATATTTTGGTTGGGCAGTACCAGAGGTAGAAATCTCATGGCACATTTGGGGTATCTCCTCTGGCCTGCAAGAGATCCTAACATAGCAGGCTTTGGGTCTTCTGGTGGAAATGCAAGAGTGAGGAATAATAATATCCTACATTTATAGAGAACTTCAAAGTGTGCAGAGCACTTGACACACCATTTCTCATTTGAGTCTTACAATAGCCCATAGAAGTAGGTGTCTCTTAATATAATAATAAAAATAGCATTATCCCTATTTGATAGATGAAGAAACCAAAGCTCAGAAGAGCTGAGTGATTTATCCAGGGTCAAATAGTCAGTAATGCTAGAGAAGGGACACAAAATCTAGTTCTTTTTTCTACCTCAATCAACCAATACATATTTATTAAGGAATGTGTCAGGCAAGCAGGAGGATTTCAGAAAAACCTGGAAAGAATTGCATGAACTTATGCAGAGTGAAGTGAGGAGAACCAGGAGAACATTATACATAGCCATGGCAAAATTAGGATTCATGGTGAAGAATATTTCACAGACAGGAGATGTTGGGTCCAGATCTGGCCTCAGACACTTCCCAGCTGTGTGACCCTGGGCAAGTCACTTGACCCCCATTGTCTAGCCCTTACCACTCTTCTGCCTTGGAGCCAATACACAGTATTGACTCCAAGACGGAAGGTAAGGGTTTAAAAAAAAAAAGCTCCTCACAGGTTAATGAGAAAATTAAGCCACCTATGACAAAATCATTTATCTTGTGTAAAACCTTTGTGTATCCTGTCAGAATCAATAGTTACACTATAAGAGTATAGGATGATCTCAGAATGTTAATCAAATGATTTGTCAAAAGTTAATGTAAAACTTATCATTACTCAAACATATATGTTGAATAATGTATCTGTGTGCCAAGAAAATGGGTATAAAAATAAAGGCTACACCTGGGCATGGCCAAGCAGCCATTTCATGCAGAGCTTTGCCCCAGACCAATACACATACAACTGCCTTTCTAGCTAGTTGTTCCACCTGCCAAGGACTCCCTGGAGCCATGGGCTCAGCTGGATACAAGCCTTTGGCATACCATATTTCATTTTCTTTCTTTTCCAGTTTTTGAAGTTTGAGTTCTCTTCCACAAAATGATGAATATGGGAAAATATTTGTCATGATTACACGTGTAAAATCTCTATCCGTTTGCTTGCAGTCTCAGAGAGGCAGAGGAGAGGGAGGGAAAGAAGAAAAGAATTTGGCTCAAAATTTTTTAATGTAAAAATTGATTTTATATGTAATTGGAGAAGAACAAAAGTTTTAAAAAAGAGATATATTAGGCACTAGATAAGGCTTTGGAGGTATAAAGCCAGAAGGGGAAAAGATTCTGCCCTCAGGTAGTTTACATTCTGTCCAGAAGTCTAATCTTTGATCTATTGTACCCCAACAATGAGTACAAGAAGATTTCCAGGCCACCATTTCCAAAGCATGTCACTGGGGCCATAATTTTCATCCTCCTCATCTCCATTCCCCTGTCGTCTTAAACTTTGTTCCTGGAACCTTCCTGGGCTTGGATAGATAAAATTTTACCCTATCTTGACCAGACAGGTTTTTCCATTTCACTTTCTAGTCATAATTTCTAAATCATGTTGCCTCTTCCAGGTACCCTCCCTCTCATTTCTAGCTCTCTTTTATCTATTTCCTTTATCTCCTATTGAAATATAAGCACCACGAGGGCAGGGAATATTTTGCTTTCTTTTGTTTATATCCCTGCTGTAAGCATGGTTCTTGGCACACCGTTAAGTATTTAATAATTATTTTGTCATTCACTTAGGTATTCATTCATTCATTTGTTCATTCATTCATTCATTCAAGAAGGTTCATTTCCTATCCATTAAGTCTCTATAGCTCAATGCCCAGTCTCAGGTGACAAGAATACCAGCACTACCATTAATATAGATACTATCTGTATCAGACTTTAAGATTTACAAAATGCACTGTCTCATAACACCCTGTAAGTTAGGTATTTATTATTATTCTCATTTGACAGAGAAAGAAATTGAGGCTTAGAGAATTTGAATGACTTATCCAAGGTTGTAGAATTAAAAAGTGTCTGGGGCTCAATTTACACCTAGATCTTTCTAACTTCTAGTTCAACATTTTATTCATTATACTATGTTGCTAGTGTCCAAATCTATGGAAGGCTGTGAGCTATGGATCCAAATCAAGATTAACTAACCACTTTACTCAAGTCTAAGGCAGGAGTTCATGGCCCCATCAAGGAAAGCGATTGACCTACCTCCCCTTTTTTGGTCCCTATACTTACCTGTTACCACTCTCTCTCCCCATCTATTCCCTGCTCCACTTCTCCTCTGTAGACTCCACTTCCTCTCCAGCAGCTTTCCCAACCCTGGAGATTCCTCCACCCCTGGGGCTTGCTTTCATAATTAGTGAATCCCTACCTTAGATCCCTATTCCACAAGGAGCTCATGCTCACCACAGTATAACTAAATGGGATTTGGCTGTACCCACACTTCACTTTTTTAACTTTTCCATATCCTCCTTGGAAGCCTTCAAATATGCTCTTTTCAGCAGAACCAGGAGAACATTGTACACAGAGACAAATACACTGTGGCACAATCACATAGAATAGACTTCTCTACAAGCAGCAATGCACTGATCCAGGCCAATTCTGAGGGACTTATGAGAAAGAACACTATCCACATCCAGAGGAAGAACTGTGGGAGCAGAAACACAGAAGAAAAACAACTGCTTGATCACATGATTTGATGGGGATATGATTGGGGATGTAGACCCTAAACGATCACTCTATTGCAAATATGAATATTATGGAAATAGGTCTTGATCAATGACACATGTAAAACCCAGTGGCTATGATAAGGGAGTGGGAAGAACAAGAATCTTGTAACCATGGAAAAATATTCTAAATTAATTAATTAAAGTTTAAAAATATGCTCCTTTCTTCCTTCCAGCTATCCTTTATGTGTTCTTTTCCCTAATTATAAAGTCTTTTTGAAGGTAGAACTTTTTTTTTTTGTTGTTCTTTTGGTCTTATCTTGCTCTAAACTGGATTCTAATTCCAAACCACTCTGCACCGTCTTTTGCATTCTCCTACCCTCTTTTTCCAGTGCCCCTTCATGAGTTGTCTTCTTCCCCTGGCAGAAAGTTGTTCCTGGAGGGCAAGAACTGTCTTGTTTTCTTGTATTTGTATCTCTAACATTCAGCACATTAACTGACACATTGTAAGCTCTTAATAAATGTTCTCTATATCCATGTATCTGATTAGCCTCTCTCTGTCTCTGTCTCTGTCTCTCTCACATCTCTCATCATGACAATTATTACAACACTCTGATGGTGATTTGCCTGCCTCAAGTCTGTCCAAATCAATTTATTCTCCATTTAGCCACTAACATGATTTTCTTAAAAAGCAGGTCTGATCATGTCACACACACATATACATACACACACCCTCCAAATAAATCCTAGTGGCTTCTATTCCTTCCAGGAGCAAATACAAAATGTTCTGTTTGTCATTCAAACTCCTTCTTAATCTATCCACCTCCTGCCTTTCCAGTCTACACCTTAGTCCCCAACACATCCTCTTTAATCCAGTGACACTGGTCTCTTGCCTGTGCAAAACAATCGTTCTCTCAACTCTAGGCATTTTCTTTGATTATCCCCTACACTTGGAATACTCTCTCTCCTCCCCTCTGACTACTGACCTCCATGATCTCTTTTAGGTACCCTACTAAAACACCACCTTCTACGGGAAGCCTCGCCAACACCTCTTAAGTCCTATGTTTTCCCTTTTAAAATTATTTCCTATTTGTCCTACATGTATATAGCTTGTTTTGTGTATACAGGTACCCTTTCCACATCCCAGGGGTTAGGGGAATGCCCCCCACCCCCAGTCTGGTCATCTGCAAAACCCTTGTTCCAGACAAGTCTACATATTTTCTTTTACTTTTATGGAATGTTTACAGTAAAGGAAGTTATGTATGTGGTATTAAAATATACAATTTATTGATACTATATAATACTATACATATGTTTTATACATTTCTGAGTTTCTTTTCCCTGTGTCATCTGTTGGCCTTTGTGTATCATCTATAGCTTCTGTAAAACTCCCCCCAAATTCCCATTTAAGTTTTTGTGCTGATCTGTGATATATCAAAACCATGGTACCTGTATTTGTTTACATGATGGTTCCCCCATTAGATTGTAAGCCCCTTGAGAGCAGAGATGGCTTTTTGCTCCTTTTTTGTATCCCCAGTATTTAACACAGTACTTGACACATAGTAGCCACTTAATAAATGTTTATTGATTAATTATCTATCAGGTATTTATCTCTCTCTCTCTTTCTATCCATCTCTCTCTATCAATCTATCTGTCTGCCTGTCTCTTTCTCTATCTGTCTCTGTATCTATCTATCTATCTATCTATCTATCTATCTATCTATCTATCTGTCTGTCTGTCTGTCTGTATCTATCTATCTATCTATCTATCTATCTATCTATCTATCTATCTATCTATCTATCTGCCTATCTATCCATCTCTCTATCTCTATCCATCTCTCTCTCTATCTCTATCTGTCTGCCTGTCTCTTTCTCTATCTCTGTCTGTATGTATCTCTATCTGTCTGTTTGATATCTCTCTGTCTGTCTGTATCTATCTATCTATCTATATATCTTCCTTCCTTCCTTCCTTCCTTCCTTCCTTCCTTCCTTCCTTTCTTTCTTTCTTTCTTTCTTTCTTTCTTTCTTTCTTTCTTTCTTTCTTTCTTTCTTTCTTTCTTTCTTTCTTTCTTTCTTTCTTTCTTTCTTTCTTTCTTTCTTTCTTTCTTTCTTTCTTTCTTTCTTTCTTTCTTTCTTTCTTTCTTTCTGTCTCTGTCTGTCTCTCTGTCTGTCTCTCTGTCTGTCTCTCTGTCTCTCTGTCTGTCTCTCTGTCTGTCTGTCTCTATCTCTCTTTCTACCTATTTCTATCTGTCTCTCTCTCTCTTTCTACCTATCTCTATCTGTCTGTCTGTCTGTCTGTCTGTCTGTCTCTATCTATCTATCTATCTATCTATCTATCTATCTATCTATCTATCTATCTATCTACCTGCCTGCCTGCAGGCTCATAGGATTATGCATTTATAGCTGGAAGTATCCTTAAAGGTAATATAATCCAATTCCAATTCTCTATTTTTATAGATGTGAATATTGAGTCCCACAGAGGTTATGTGATTTGTCCAAGGTCACAGAGATAGTAAGGACAGAGCCAGGGTCAGGATCCAAGTCCTTTGACTTGAAGAGTAATCATTACCCTCTCTGGGTTTAGGCAATGGCCAAATGTAGTTTATAGAAAGTCGGTGACAAATAAATTACTCAAAATGCCCAAGAAACCCAACCCACATACATATCACCCTTTCTCCATAATTTAACTTGGCAGCATGAAAAGGGGGTGCATTGATTTTACATTGTTTCCATCAGTATCCCTTAGCAGGTTTGACTCTGGCTTCTCTAAGTAGATACCTGGGAACTTCAAGCTCTGACCATGCTGGGAAAGTTCTCTTTGGGAGGTTGGCAATAGACTCTGGGTCTGCATTCCTGAGGGTGGGCCTAGCAAAAAGCAATGAATTGTTATATATCATCAGCACTGTCCCTCTATTGTTTAACACAGTGACTTATACGTAGTAGGAGCTCAATAAATGTTTGCTGACCAACATAACTAATTACACACACACACACACACACACACACACACACACACACATATATATATAAACTAAATATATCTAGTTATATAACTGTAAGAGAGGAACTTGGTCTTCACCTGTCAGAAGGAAGAGAAAAGCAGATTTTGCAGGCTGAAGGACCAACTGGAACAGGAGGAGGGCAGGAAGGAGAGAGAGTTCTGAAGGAAGTAAGAGGATCTGGACAGTTGGCAGCTGACTTTTTCTGGGAAGCTCAGCAGAAAGAAGGGCCTGAGGGGACCTCTGGAGCAGCAACCTCCTTCTGTGACTCCTAACCCAGTTTCCAGAGAAGACAAGCTGAGTGAACATCAGCAACTTCAGCAGGGAGCTGTTCACTCTAAGAATTCCTCTGAATCCCCTGAAGTCCTTGAACTTATAGCCAAGGCAGCTGGAAAGCCAGGATATCTTCGCAGCTGATGGGGTAGGGGGGAGCAGTGGGGAGAGGGGAGAAGGGGGGAGGGGGTCAGGCAAGCAAAGCCTGATCCTGCCAGACTTCGGGAGAAGGGTTCAGTTACTTCTAGGGACCTCCCACTCCCTCTTTCCCAATTCCTCTACTCAATTGCCCTGCCCTTCATTTGTTCCCTTAGAATAAACAGCTGTTCATGAGAGCAAGTGACTAGCTTCTTAGTATCTAAGAGAGGAAGGACACTTTGAAGATTGGGGCTCCCCAAAGTTACATTTCTCTCCTGAGAGAGGGAGAAGTTATTTGTATCATATTTGTTTCAACCAAGTCTCTGAGGGAACAGAAGTTTGTGATCTTGAAGGAGCTAGAGAGGGGTTTGCCAGGGAGAAGAGAGAGGGGAAATCAATCCATCCCTTTCTCTTTCTACTTGACTCCATTCCACCTCCGCCTCACTCTGGTCCTGACCCAGTAGGGGGAGACTCCATTCTCTCTCCCTCCCTATATTACATAACATAAGGAAAACAACTAATTTTAATAGCTAGCATTTAGATAGCATCTATAGTAGACCTGATATTTGCTAAGCACTTTGCTAATTTTATCTCATTTGGTCCATAAAACTACCCTGTGATATAGGTTAGATTATTATCACCATTTTGCATACAGGGAAACTGAATCTGAGGAAGGTCGAATGACTTACCCAGGGACACAAAGCTAATAAGAGGCTGAGGGAAGATTTGAGCTCAGGTCTTCCTGACTAACTCTACCACTCTTTCTGATGTGTCACCTAGTTAAATGTGGAGAGGTTTATCTCTAACAGAAGGGCCATTATTAATTAATCGATCAGTATTAACTTGGAACCTTTTCTGCTGGTGATTTAAAATAAGCACATTAATTCCACAATGAAATTCTCCATACTCTCAAAGAGCATATCAGGGAAGATGATATGTATATACTTAGAAGAACCCAAAATATACAAAATACAAATACAAGGTGATTTGGGGGAAGCAGTCAGGAAAGGGTCTTGTTTAGAAGCCAGCAGTCATGCTGAACTTAGAAAGAAACAAACAGATGAAAATGAGGAGAGAAAATTTTGGGAATGGGGAACAGCCACTGCAAAGGTTTGGAGGTGAGAGACAGAGCATCATATATGAGATCAGTGAGAAGTGAAATTTGGCTGGAGTGCAGAGTATAGAGGGGAAGTAATATAAAAAAGGTGGAAAAGATCTGCTGGAAGGGGCATCTAGGTGGCTCAGTGGATAGAGAGCCAGGCTTAGAGACAGGTGGTTCTGGTTCAAGTCTAGCCTCACATACTTCTTAGCTGTGTGACTCTGGGTGAGTCACATAACTCTCATTGTCTAATTCTTCTGCCTTACAATCAATGCACAGTGTTGATTCAAAGATGGAAGGTAAGGGTTGAAAAAAAATCTGCTGCATCCAGAAGGCGAAAGAGGGCTTTAAATGCCAAGCAGAAGGATTTATATTTGGTCAGACACTCAAGAATTTGATCATATTGTTCTTATTACAGATGAAATTAGAAGCTATAAGTAAGTTGCAGCTAAATGAAGAGATGCCTCACAAATTCTCCTTTGAAAGAAAACAAAGAAGTTGTATTTCTCCTCTCTTACACTTTCAATATTTGAATGCTCTTCCTATGGGATGGGGTAGCTAGGTGGTGTTGTGGATAGAGTGTCTGGCCAGGAGTCAGGAAGACCTGAGTTAAAAATCTGCCCTCAGACCTTACTAGACCCTAGGCAATTCACTTGACCCTATTTGACTCAATTTCCTCATTTATAAAATGAACTGGAGAAGAAAATATCAAACTCCTCCAATGTCTTTGCCAAGAAACCCAAAGAGGGTCATGATGAGTCTGAAATGACTGAACAAGAGTAGACTTGTACTATATGCCCAGTATCAAGGTATGAAAGCAGATTAGTGACCTTTTTTCAGATAATTAATTACCTATGGTTTTTCTGAATGGTTAGACCAGTTTACAGCTCTACCAATCATGTATTAGTGTAGGGCTCAGTTTTTGAACATCAGTATGTATTTTTCCAGTGATGGTATATTGTTGCAAGTCAGGTGATACCAAAGTCTCTAAAGAATTAAAATTGTGGGTCACCCAGAGGACAATGGAGAGGCTCATGGTGGGTGTGTGTAGGCTATAGCATATTACCAGTGAAGTCTTGTGTAAGAAAAGTGGGTGCACAGCCACAAAAGCCATTCAGATTGCAGAACAAGGAATAACAGATAGACAACCCAGATAGATAGCCCAGATAGACGCCACTGGAAATGATGTAATGCCAAGAAATGTCATGAAAGTTTCCAGTATGTGAAGTGTGCTTCTTGTGGATGTTCATGGAACAACATGGGAAAGAGTCACATAGTCAATCAGTCAATAAGCATTTATTAAGCACCTACTTACTACATGCCAGGTGGAAAGCAGCCTTTGCCCTTGAGGAGCTTCCAGTCTAATGGAGGATCAAGCACAATGACTAGCACACCAAAGGGGCTAAAGAAATGGTTATAGATTGATTAGTTGGTTAGTGAGATCTCAGATCCATTTCCTACTTAGCTCTTGCAACCTCATGGACTCTTTCCCATAATTTAATTTGGCAGGATAAAAATGTGTAACATAGATTTAATGCTCCTGGTGAGTGCTACAAGGTGGTAAGGGCAGGGGGAGTAGGGATTGCAGAATTGTTCAGTTTTACGATGAGAAGATTTCTTTGATCTCTCTAAGGCCTAGGCCTGACCATGGTACTCCCCAAATTCAAGACTTCCCAAGGCTTTCCACTGGGAAGAGGGGAAGAAGGGGAGTTATTTAAAGAAACCATTGCTTATTACAAAGCTTCTATCTTTCCCTATGTTGTTGACTGTGGCCTGAGGTGCTGCCTCTATCATGTTTAAAACTCTTAGTGGTGAAAATGCAAAATACCAGATAACCAAATATTCTTTCCATGGAAATATGGGGCCACTGGGATCATTATGGGGGTGACTGACCTATATCAGAAAGGAAGGAAGAGGACTAGGCAGGGGAGACAAGAGCTAGGAAGAGTGGTCGGAAACTATTTTTTTACACTGATAAAAAAGTTATTTATACAGGGGGAAGCTAGGTAGCTCAAGGATTGAGAGCCAGGCCTAGAGACAAGAGGTCCTAAGTTCAAATCTGGCCTCAGACACATCCTAGCTGTGTGACCCTGGGCAAGTCACTCAACACCCATTGCCTAGCCCTTACTGTTCTTCTTCCTTAGAACCAGTACATAATATTGATTCTAAGATGGCAGGTAAGGGTTTAAAAAAAGAATTATCTATACAATAATAATTTATACAAAAGTTATTTATACAACTTATATAAATTTATTTGGTAAGTTATTTATACAATAGCAAGTAAAACAATTTTTTACATTGTATTTTATGAATTTTAAATTCCAAATTATCTTTCCTTCTTCTCTACCTGGAATGACAAGTGATCTGATATAGGTTATACATGTGCAGTAACGTAAAACATATTTCCATATTAGTCATTTTATGGAAGAAATTGAACCAAAAAAAGAAATTGAAAAACACTATTTTTTGGTCTGCATTCAGATTCCATCAGCTCTTTCTCTGGAAGCAGATGGCATTTTTCATCATGAGTCCTTGGGGATTGTTTTGTATCATCATCTTGCTGAGAACAGTTAAGTCATTTACATTGATTGCTGTACATTATTGCTGTTACTGCTAACAACATTTCTAGGTTCTACTCACTTCTCAAGCTCACTGCATTAGTTCATGTAAGTCTAGGAAGCCGTATCTAAGCCAAATTCAGCATTGGGAAATTCAAGGATTTGGAAATCTTTGGCTGGAGTGTCTTGGACAGTCAGGTCAGTTCATAGCAGGCTAATTCAGGAGAGGGCTTAATTCTCCAGCTCTTATCCTGTCTTCTTCCATGCCAAGGCCAGCAAGCTGTGTTGAAGTTATATAACCAGAAATGACATGCATTTAATAATTACATGCTGTATCTGTGCAAGAGAGCACTGTCCTTGTGTTGGGCTAATTTAAACATAAAGGAGTCTTTCCCCCGTGAAGATTATAGACTAGTGGAGACATAAGAGATCTACAGAGAGAGGTGAGCTGAAATGGATTGTGTTAGATCATAAGTGTTCTAGGGAGGGACAGAACAAAATTCTGTCCAGGGTCTGAGGGGAAAGGTTGACACCAGCTGGGAGAGGAATTGAAGAAGGTTTCCATTGCCAGCTCAGTGCCTGATACAGACTATATAGATATAGATATAGACTATAGATATGGACTCTATAGATTCTAATGATATAGATATGGACTCTATAGCTATATAGACTCTATAGATTCTATAGTATAGACATGGACTCTATAGACTCTAATGATATAGATATGGACTCTATAGACTCCATAGATATAGACTCTATAGATATAGACATGGACTCTATAGACTCTAATGATATAGATATGGACTCTATAGACTCCATAGATATAGACTCTATAGATATAGATATGGACTCTATAGATGCTATAGATATAGATATGGACTCTGTAGACTCTATAGATATAGATATGGACTCTATAGCTATATAGACTCTATAGATTCTATAGCATAGACATGGACTCTATAGACTCTACAGATATAGATATGGACTCTATAGATTCTAATGATATAGATATGGACTCTATAGCTATATAGACTCTATAGATTCTATAGTATAGACATGGACTCTATAGACTCTAATGATATAGATATGGACTCTATAGACTCCATAGATATAGACTCTATAGATATAGACATGGACTCTATAGACTCTAATGATATAGATATGGACTCTATAGACTCCATAGATATAGACTCTATAGATATAGATATGGACTCTATAGATGCTATAGATATAGATATGGACTCTGTAGACTCTATAGATATAGATATGGACTCTATAGCTATATAGACTCTATAGATTCTATAGCATAGACATGGACTCTATAGACTCTACAGATATAGATATGGACTCTATAGATGCTATAGATATAGATATGGACTCTAGACTCTATAGATATATGTATATGAACTCTATAGATGATATAGATATAGATGCTATAGACTATACAGATATAGATATGAACTCTATAGAGTCTATAGATATAGTTTTGAACTCTATAGACTCTATAGATATGGACTCTATAGACTTTATAGACACAATACCTGCTCATGGATTGATTTTCTTCATTGGAGAATTTTAGATTCTCATAGGATCAGAGTATTAAAAACTGGAAAGGACCTTGGAGGTCATCTATTCTAAGCTTCTCATTATTCATATGAGTAAAATGAAGCTCAGAAATGCTGACTTACCCAAAGTAATAATCATAATAGTAGTAGCTAACATGTATACAACACTTACCATGTGAGTATGGGCTAGGCACTACACTTTATAATTATTATCTCATTTGATTTTCACAACAACCCTGGGAGATAAGTGCTATTATTGTTCCCATTTTACAGACGAGAAAACTGAGGCAAACAGAGCCCAAGTAAATTGCTTAGGGTCTAAGCAATTTGCTTAGGGTCACACAGGTAGTAAGTGTATGAGGCAGGATTTGAACTTGAGTCTTCCTGACTCTTGGCCCACCTACCTACTGTATCACTTTGAACTAAGTTTGGTCTTTGAGTTTCAAAGCAAGGCTAAATCTTCAGGGTGGGGGGCTGTGGTGGGCATTTTTTTTTAAAACAAGAGTTGTGACTCCACTCATATTGGTCTCCAGTGCTTAGCTTATTGCCTAGTGCTTAGCATAGTTCCTGGCCCACAGCAGCACTATTTGTTTTTATTTTAAAATTTTTATTTTTAACTACTTTTCCATGTTTATGTGATACATTTTCTTTCCCTCTCCTTTTTTCTCCTCTCTCCCAGAGCTGACAAGCAATTCCATTGGGTTGTGCAAATGTTATCCCTTGATACCTATTTCTATATTATTCATCTAATGAACATTTGTTGATTGATCAGTCACTCCTGGTGAGGAAACTCCTTCCATCCCTTCAGATTGCAGCCTCCCTGTAATTAAAGAGTCTGAGAGTTGTCCAGAGCTCTGAGAGTTTAATTGACTTTCCCAGGGACTGTCAATATATGTGTAAGAAGCAGCACCTGACCCCAGTTCTACCTGAGCCTGAGGCCAAGGCTCTCTCCTTGGTGCTCATACTTTGGTCTCAGGATTGCTTTATACTCTTAAAAATTATTGAAGACCCCAAGGAACTTTTAAAAATGTGAACTATTTATCTATTTTATTTATATTTATTAATATTTACTTATTAGACTGAAATTTATTATTATGAAAGTAGTTTTGAGCCCAAAGATTTCATTGAAAGGATCTGGGGGACCTCTAGGAATCCTGGGGTCACTCTTTGAGACCCCCATCTCAATAACATGCTGCCTCTTGTATTTCTATAAAGGTTTAATGTTTGTAATACAATTTATATAAATTATGTCACTATCTTCCCACATCCTTGAAATGGGTACCATTAACCTGATCCTTTTTGTCACAGACATAGTAAGGGATTCACTCAGAGCTTATATAAGAGGTGGGATTTGAAACAGGATCTTATTGATTTCCAGGGCTACCAAAGTCACACTGATTCTCGCTGGGAAAAGAAGGGTTAGTAGGTCTGGCTAGAAGGCATAATGCACAGGGGCACTTAGGTAGCTCAGTAGATTGAAAGCTGCCTCTGGAGATGGGAGGTCCTGGGTTCAAATATGACTTTAGACATTTCCTAGCTGTGTGATCTTGAGCAAGTCACTTTTAAGCCCCATTGACTTGCCCTTCCTATTCTGCCTTGGAACTAATATACAGTATTAACTCTAAGGCAGAAGGTAATGATTTTAAAAAGGTATAACATAAAGAAATAAGAGTGAAGAGAAGGAGGAAAGATGCTTTTGTACAGGTGGCTGTACTCCATGCCTGGACTCCATCTCTACCTTGTAGAATCCCCACCATCCTTTAAGGCAGAAATTCAGGAGCCTAAGACAGTGATGGCAAACCTTTTAGAGAGAGAGAGCCAGGCCCTGCTCCCACCCCACCCCACCACATACTAGGTGTGCCCTGACCTACCCCCACCCCACATAGGGGAGAGAGAAGGCACTCCCATTGGGCTGCTGGGCAGAGGGGTAGATCAAGTGAGGAATGTCCTCTGTGAGTGTAGAGAGGGAGAGAGGAGTGACCCAAGCACTCTTCTCCCCTCTAGCTCTGCTGCCTATGAGCTCTGTGTGCTCCCATTGGGCAGATGGACAGAGGTGGGTGATGTGAAAAAAAATGTCATCAGGGACAATAGAGAGGGGGAGGGGAGCAGCTCTACTTGAGTCTCTCTACCATTTTAGTAATGAACTCGGGGGTAGAGGGTGGGAAGGGAGCATGCCTGAGTGCCCCCAGAAAGTGCTCTATGTGCCATCTTTGGCACCTGTGCCATAGGTTTGCCATCACTGACCCTTCCTGAGTACCTACTGGAGTCATCAGTATTTTCTTTCCCTTGAAAACTTTTCTGGGTTCATGTTTATCCCTTTAGTAGACTGTAAATTCCTGGAAGGGGAAGTCTTTTGTCTTTTTATCTCCGGTGCCAGGCAAAAAATAGATGCTTAATGACTGTTTGCTAAAACTTATAGAGACTGGATGGATCTGTTGTGATTTCAGAGGATGGAGGACAAAATGCTATCCACAGGGACAGCTAGGTGGCACAGTGGATAGTGACCTGGGTTCAAGTATAACTTTAGACACTTCCTAGCTGTGTGATTCTGGGCAAGTCACTTACCCCCTTTACCTAGCCCTTGCCCTCCTGTCTTAAAGATGTTCCTAAGACAGAAGTTGGTAGCACAGTGGATAAAGACTGGGGTTCAAATCTGGCTTCAGACACTTCTTAGCTGTATGACCCTGGGCAAGTCACTTAACCACTTTTACCTAACCCTTGCTCTTCTGTCTTAAAAGTATTCCTAGGAGAGAAGTTAGGTTGCACAGTGGTGAAAGACCCAGGTTCAAATTTGACTTTAGAGTCTTCCTAGCTATGTGATCCTGGGCAAGTCACTTAACCTCCTTTACCTAGCCCTTGCCCTGACTTCAAGGTCAGAAGATAAGGATTTAAAAAAAAAAAAGACTGCTCCCTACTTCCTGGCTGAGAGGTGACAGGATTCTGACACACAGTCAGTGTAGGAATTTGTTCTACTTGTCGTTGAATAGAAGTTTCAAGGGTTTTCTATTTGCTTTGCTTTTTTCCAATGAGGGTGAAGTTGGAGGGAGAGAAGCGGGATTTTTATACATTTGGAAAAGATAAGATAAAAAGAATAAATTTCTGTTAAATGGAAACAAAAGAAACTGGGAGGGAAGGGGAGTCCCTGTTCTCTGTCTATGTCCCCCGCCTCCTCGGCTCCCATTCAGCTCAAGGCGATACGGTTAAGGAGCCTGGAATGAGTTTGTTATTCTCCTTCGGCTCCGAATGGCGGAGGTGCGGATGGGAGCAGGGGCCCTGGACTTCAGGGAAGCCTTTCAAGTTCTGATTCATTCTTCCAGTAAACGAGCTGGACTTCGCCTTCAAGTGGCCTTCCCAGCCTGTAATTATCCCAGCAGCAGGTTGCTGGCTTTGTTGCACTGAGGCGGCGGAATGCTCTTTCTGCCCAATCCAGGCTTGAGTCATCATCATCTTTGGGGCGCGCATGCTTGGGGCAGTTATCGGAGCCCATTGGGAGGAGGAGGAAGTCGGGGACCAGGAGCCCCTACCTGCACCGGCTTTGCAATTAATCCTTGGCTGGAAACTGCTCTAGGTAAACAGGACCGACGATTGGGACCGAGTCCGACCGTGAGGCGACGGGGGCGGGGCTGACAACTTGGCCTCAACCACAGGGTTTCCTTTCTTTG
This sequence comes from Monodelphis domestica, assembly GCF_027887165.1. Classification (NCBI taxonomy): domain Eukaryota; kingdom Metazoa; phylum Chordata; class Mammalia; order Didelphimorphia; family Didelphidae; genus Monodelphis; species Monodelphis domestica. The sequence continues at coordinate 41,653,095 of NC_077232.1, read as the reverse complement.
ATTGATTACCCATCTCCCCCTGCCCCTCTCCGACCGGGAAGCCCGGAGAAAACTGTTATTAGATTAGCTAAAAGTTTATTTCGGGTTCTAGGCACCTAGAGAGGTTACTCTCTCAAGGCGTGTTCTCTTGCCTTCTCGCGTTCTTTCCCAGGCTGATCACCTTGCACACAGAACCAAAGAGAATGCAAATTCCTTTCTTTGAGAACCTTACGAGTTCCCGATATTGCTAATTTCGGGGTGGCGGGGCGGGGGGAGGGGAGGAATGAAACAATGGAAGCGAGAGTGAGAAGAGATTCTCTGTGCAGTAGTGACTTCATTCTTCTTCCAGAGTGTCCGGGTCATTTTCATTAGGGCCCGGGAATCCCTGCCACGGTGGCCCCACATGAACGAGAACTTAGCAGGCGAGACACTGAATTCCATATTGAATAAACATTAATTCAACCCTGACTGGACAGACTTTGGAACGGCGGTGGAAAGGATGAGGGCGAATGCAAAACTGCAGCTAATCCCTGCCCGCCGGAGCTTTGCATTCTATTGACTTTCTTTTTCTTTCGTTTCCTGATCTGCAGATGACGAAATTTTCTCAAAAATGACTTCTGGCTCGAAATCCTAGACTCTGGCTGCTTCCTTAGACCAACCTGCCCTCATTCTGTTACGTTGATTGCAGCCAACTCCTGGGGGGTGTTTCAGTTACTGAGAAGGGAGCAAGAAGAAGAGGGAGATAAGGAGAGAGACTGACTGAAACAGAGAAAGGGAGAGGCAGAGAGACCAGGAGGGAGAGAGAGTGACAGGAGGAGAGTCGGAGAGAGGCACAGAGATAGAGATAGGAAGAGTCAAGGAGAGAGTCACTGACAGAGACCAGTATGAGGTAAAGACAGAGAGACAGAGGTAGGGAGAGAGAGACAGAAAGAGAATTAGAAACAAAGGCAGAGTCAGAAAAAGATAGAGAGTAAGAGGCATAGACAGCAGAAGAAAGATAGGGACAAAAATAGAGAGGGAGAGACAAAGAAGGAGAGATAGAGATAGGAAGAGTCAAGGAGAGAGTCACTGACAGAGACCAGACTGAGGTAAAGACAGAGAGACAGAGGTAGGGAGAGAGAGACAGAAAGAGAATTAGAAATAAAGGCAGAGACGGGAGGCATAGAGACAGCAGAAGAAAGATAGGGACAAAAATAGAGAAAGAGAGACAAAGAAGGAGAGATAGAGATAGGAAGAATCAAGGAGAGAGTCATTGACAGAGACCAGTATGAGGTAAAGACAGAGAGACAGAGGTAGGGAGAGAGAGACAGAAAGAGAATTAGAAACAAAGGCAGAGACAGAAAAAGATAGAGAGTAAGAGGCATAGACAGCAGAAGAAAGATAGGGACAAAAATAGAGAGGGAGAAACAAAGAAGGAGAGATAGAGATAGGAAGAATCAAGGAGAGAGTCATTGACAGGCAGAGGCAGAGACAGAGTCAGAGAAAAAGAGATAGTTAGGGAGAGAAAGACAGAATTAGAAATAGAGGCAGAGATAGAGACTCTATAAATAAAGACAGAGAGAGAAGTGTAGCAAGGAGACAGGATCACTATCCTGCTGGGACATCTGAGGACTTCAGCTGGACTCCTGTTTCTGGCTCACCAAGGACTCTTCATGAGATACTGACCCCTGTTGAACTTGCTTTTAGATAACTTAGGTTTTAGTTTAGTGTAAATCAGATGTTTATTTAGTGGGTTAAAGAATTAGTTCCCCTTTTCCCCTTTCCCTTTCCTTCATCCCTTCTATGTTAAAATAAATTCAATATTTATATGTTTTTTCCTCTGCATTGCTTTCCTTCCCCTATACACATTATAGATACTTCTAACAGGAGGGGGGAGATAGAAAGACACATAGACAGAAACAGAGACAGAAAGAGAAACTGGATGCAGAGTAGGGCTGAGGGAGAAGCTTGAAGTACATTTTGGTTTTAGCAAGCCTTCCCAGTGTTTTCCTAATCTTACAATGCCCAGTATACAATGTGTTCAAAAACAGTTGATTGGATTTTCTCTATCTTTGAAAAAACTACCTTGAAGTTTAAAGTCTAGCTAAAATTTAGCCTTCTCTTACCCTGACCTCATAAAATGTTCTTTCCAATCAGGCTCCCTCCACCTATATTTCCAGTCTGATTTCACACCCCTCCTACCTTCTTCTCCCTCCCTCACCTATTTATCATCTCCCTTTTAGTCAAATCAGTCTGCTAGATGTTCACCTTATAGCCTGTGTATCTCTGGTCTCTGCACCTTTGGTTTAAGTCTAAAATACACACCCTCCCTCCTTCCACCACATGGAATCCTGCATAGCCCAGAGGCCATCTCTCATACAAACTTTTCCATTTGTTCCTTCCAATCTTGGCACTTCCCCTTGAGCTGCCTTGTATACATTTTGTGCTTTCTTGTGTACATGTACTATTTCCTTGGGAGAATGTAAGTTTCTTAAGGGCAGGGAATGTTAAGCTTTTTGTTTCTGTATTACAGTACCTAGCATTTTATTTATTTATTTATTTTTTTAAGACCCTTACCTTGCATCTCAAAATCAATACTGTGTATTTGTTCCAAGGCAGAAGAGTGGTAAGGGCTAGTCAATGGGAGTTAAGTGGCTTGCCCAGGGTCACAAGCTGGGAAGTGTTTGAGGCTGGATTTGAACCTTGGACCTCCCATCTCTAGGCCTGGATCTCAATCTACTGAGCTACCCAGCTGCCTGAGTGGGAGGTATTTAAATGATGAATGGAAACTCAAGTCTTGACTAGCTCTTTTCCCCCCTCTCTGATTCACTTAGATTAATTCTATTTTGCATCATCATTATTACTGGTGTTTGTGCCCTATACTTATAAGCTTCCTGAGGGTAGAGATCTATTTTCATTCATCTTTCTCTTTCCCCCATGCTTTGCACAAAGGAGATAATAAATATCTGCTAAACTGAATGTGAGCATTATATTTCAAGCTGAATTACCTTTATTTTATTCCCAGCAGCAAGATATTCTTTTTTTAAAACCCTTATTCTGATTAGAATCAATATTGTGTATTGGCTACAAGGTAGAAGAGTAGGAAGGGCTAGACAATGGGGATTAAGTGATTTATGTCTGAGTATCTGAGGTCAGATTTGAGCCCAGAACCTCCCATTTCCAGGTCAGGCTCTCTATCTACTGAGCCACTTAGCTGCCTCTTGATCTATACTTATTTTAGTTAGTAACAAATGACTTCTTTATGTTTTCTTTTCTCTCTGCTTCTACTAGATCTGGTCTGTATCCTTTGATGATTTCTGGAAATATAGTATCCATATTTTTGTTTGGTCATAGTTTTCAGGGAGTCCAGTGGGTTTTTTTTTTTTAATAAACCTTTTCCTTCTGTCTTAGAATCAATGCTAAGTATCATTTCCAAGACAGAAGATCAATAAGGGCTAGGCAATTGGGGTTAAGTGACTTACCTAAGATCTCACAGCTAGAAAGTATCTGAGGTCAAATTTGAACCCAGGGCCTCACCTATATAGGTCTGAGTCTCAGTTCTTTCAGTCACCTACCTGCCTGGAGGTAGATATTTTGATAATTTGTATCATTGACTTCTTAGTCCAAATTTTATCATGAAATGTCTATCAATTGACTGATTCTGGTTGAAATACTTATACTGCTGAATACAAGGGAGGGATAAGATAAAATGGTTACTCAATAATAATGATAGATGTTTCTAAACTACATGGCAAATAGGGTAAAAATTTATAGAAATACCTTCTAAACAAAGTCCCCTGGCGCCACTCTGCAGAGGTATGGTAAAGGATGGCAGTAGACACATGACCTTGGACCATAAAGTATATTGGTTTGCCACTGTATGGCGCCTATAAATTGGCTAAGATTCCAGAGTAGAATTCAAAGGCCCTTCAGAGGCAACATTCCACAGGTACTTGACCAACAAAATGTCGACAAAGAAGTCTCCAACAAATGTTTGAGTTAAGTATGATTATTTACAGAAACAGAAGGGTTCGTGATCTATAAAACAAGGGGGTTGGACTAGATAGCCTCTGATGTTCCTTCTCTTAAATCCATTATAGTAGTGATAGAGGATCATGTCACTGGTATGAGAAACCACAGAAAGGTCATCCTTAAGGAATCTGAATTTATTGATTGTTGTGACTTGGCAAAAAAATGGCAGAAACTGTACACGTTACTGTGGCTTCTATGGAATTTGGTACCTACTGGATACCTACAAAGCAAAGATCAAGTGAATTAAAGAATTTTACACTGTACTCTTACTTTTTTCCAAGCATTAACAGAAGAAAACAAATCTTATTATTATTAAATATAGAACTTAAAAACTGTTTAAGGAAGGGGCAGCTAGGTAGCACAGCAGATAGAGAACAAGGCCTGAGGAGGACCTGGATTCAAATCTGTTTCAGACACTTCCTAGCTGTGTGATCCTAGGCAATTCACTTAAACCCAATTGACCAGCCCTTGCTGCTTTTCTTTCTTGGAAATGATACTAAACAGAAGGCAAGGATTAAAACAATCTTTAAAAAATGTTTAATGGGGATAGCTAGGTACCTCAGTGGATAGAAGAGACCTAGACCTGGAGACAAGAAGTCCTGGGTTGAAATCTGGCTTCAGACATTTCCTAGCTATGTGACCCTGGACAAGTCACTTAATCCCCATTGCCTACCTCTATTCTTCTTCTTCCTTGATTTCTAAGATGGAAGATGAGTGTTAAAGAAAAAAGAAATGATAAGCAGACTAATTTTGTTTTCATTTAAAAATTATTTTATTTTTCCTTCAATTACATGTAAAAATAGTTTCCAACATTTTAAAAAGAATTCAAGTCTCGAATTCTCTCCCTTCTTCCATTCCTCCCTTCCTCCCATTCTCCCAGACCTGAAATGGTGAACAGTCTGAAATTACCTATACAGATTTTACATGTGCAATTATGTAAAACATTTTTCATATTAATCCTTCTGTGGAAAGAAATTCAAACAAAAAATTAAGAAAGTGAAAAAGGTTGCTTTCATCTATATTCAGACTATTACTTCTTTCTCTGAAAGCAGATGGTGTTTTTTTTTAATCATGAGAACTTTAAGATTGTTTCTGATCATTGTGTTGCTGAGAATATCTAAGTTATCCGTGGTTGTTCATATACAGAATTGCTGTCATTGTATACAATGTTCTCCTAGTTCTGCTTTCTTCACTCTGCTTCAGTTCATGTAAATCTTTCCAGGTTTTTCTGAACTTCTCCTAAGTGGATTGATTTGGAAACATGGAAGAACATGGAAAGACCTACGTGAAATCACAAAGAGTGAAAGAAGCAGAACAAAGCAAGAGAGCATTATATTCATCGCCAGAAACATTGAAGGATGATTTGTATATATCCACCTCCAGAGAAAGAACTTATAGATAGAAACAAATAAGATGGAGTTTTACTTACACGTGAATCTTGAGGGAGGGAGAGAGTTAACTGGGTATTTTAATGTAATAAACAAACAAAGAAAGAAATTTAATTTTAGAAAATCAACAAATAACTAGAATCAGAGCAGTTTATGTATATAGATAAAACTATCATCTACAATCATTTGAATCTAATGTTGACCTAGAAAATGTTAAGAATGAAGACTTGTACAAGAATATTCATAGCTGTGCTCTTTGTGGTGGCCAAAAATTGGAAAATGAGGGGATGCCCTCAATTGGGGAATGGCTGGACAAATTGTGGTATATGTTGGTGATGGAATACTATTGTGCTCAAAGGAATGATGAACTGTATTTCAGTTTACTCCTCTGCAAAATAAGGGTGCTGGCCACTAAGGAGCCCTCTGAGAGATCATTGCTTTGTAGCAATTATTATTAATGGTTTGTTTAGTTCCAAATCACATTAAGTGGTACATTGTAACTTAAAAAAAATCTTTACCTTCCATTTTAGAATTAAAGCTATGTATTGGTTCTAAGGTAGAAGAGCCAGAAGAGCTGTAAGGGCTAGGCAATGGGGGTTAAGGGACTTGTCCAGGGTCACACAGCTAGGAAGTCTCTGAGGTTACATTTGAACTCAAGACCTCCTGTTTCTGCACCTGGCTCTCAATTATCTAACTGCTCCCAGTACACTGTAACTTAATTCAAGACACAGTAAGATGCCAAGTGTGTCTGAGGGCCAGCTGCTCCTGCCCTGTCTGGGATGTCTGAGGCTTTCCAGGATTCCATTACCAGGTTTGCTAAAAGGCAGCTAACCCCCCTGCTGTGGCCTGAGCCAATGCCCCAGGTGTGCTGAGCAATAGTACAGTCCCTGGCAAACCCTTTTGCAAAGGCCTGCTACTGTTTTCATCAGGGCATTCAGTCTCCAAGTTAGAGTGACCTGCCAAGTTGGAGGGAAAATGGGTTGACAGAAGCCAAATATTTGCAAAGGGCAAATCTCTCTCTCCCATGCACACACACACACCCTTTGTTGTTTGATAATCACACAGTCCATCTTTAGAAATATCAGGGTCTCAGTGTCAGGTCTTAAAGATGAACTCCCTGAGAGTCGTCTCCTCTGGGCATGACCTTAGCATCTCTCCTTCCATCTCTCTCTTTCTTTCCAGTGCCAGGAAGGACAGGGTCTCTGACATAGAAATACATGCACAGTCCATGTCTGGTATCTTCTGGGTGTGCCCATCCTTAGGAACCACTCACACAGTGCTGATGATTTATGTTTCTATTGGCTCTCAAGCATCCCACTGCCCTCCATCTTTTCACTTAAGTCTTTGGAGCTTGCCTTGGTGGTATTTATCATCAAATATCAAACTTCTAATCTAGGAATAGAGAGAGCTACAGTGTTGGCATCATAAAGTAATTCAGTCTGGGAATGGGATAGGGACTCCACCTTCTGACCTGAATTACCCATTCTCTTTGTACTCAGGTCATTTCTGCCCTCCATCATTCCAGAAAGGTAGAATGTAGGGGCCCCAGGTCCATTGACATTTCCTTAATCCCATGTTTTAACAAATCCTAACCACCTATAGCTCCTAATCCCTCTGACTCAGAGTTGTCTTCTGAGGCAAAACCCCATATCCCCTGCTAATTCTCCCTATATTCTCATTCCATCCATCTCAGCTCTCTCTTGCCAGGCTTTTACCTTTCTGTCGTTTAAAAAAAAATATTTATTTAATTAATTTAGAATATTTTTTCATGGTTACATGAATCATGTTCTTTCCCTTCCTCCTCTTTCCCCACTCCTGTAGCCAATGAGCAATTCTACTGGATTTTACATGTGTCATTGATCAAGATCTATTTCTGTATTATTAATATTTGCAATAGAGTGATCATTTAGAGTGTACATCCCCATTGAACCATGTGATCAAGAAAATGTTTTTTCTTCTGCGTTTCTACTCCCACAGTTCTTTCTCTGGATGTGGATAGTGTTCTTTCTCACAAGTCCCTCAGAATTATCCTGGATCATTGCATTGTGCTAGTAGAGAAGTCCATTACTTTTGATTGTGCCACAGTGTATCCTTCTCTGTGTACAATATTCTCCTGGTTCTGCTCCTTTCACTCTGCATCAGTTCCTGGAGGTTGTTCCAGTTCACATGGAATCTCTCCAGTTCATTATTCCTTTCAGCACAATAATATTCCATCACCAACAGGTACCATAATTTGTTCAACCATTCCCCAATCAAAGGGCATCCCCCATTTTCCATTTTTTTTTTGCCACCACAGAGAGTGAGGCCATAAATATTTTTGTACAAGCCTTTTTCCTTATGATCTATTTGGGATACAAGCCCAGCAGTGGTGTGACTGGGTCAAAGAGCAGGCAGTCTTTTAGTGTCCTTTGGGCATAGTTCCAAATTGCCTTCCAGAATGGTTGGATTAATTCACAACACAGCAATGCATTAGTGTCCCAATTTTGCCACATCCTCTCCAACATTTATTACTTTCCTTTGTTGTCATATTAGCCACTCTTCTAGGTATGAGATGGTACCTTAGAGTTGTTTTGATTTGCATTTCTCTGATTATAAGAGATTTAGACCACTTTTTCATGTGCTTGTTGATAGTTTTGATTTCTTTATCTGAAAACTGCCTATTCATGTCCCTTGCCCATTTATCAACTGGGGAATGGGCTTGATTTTTTTGTACAATTGATTTAGTTCTTTATATATTTGAGAAATTAGACCTTTGTCAGAGTTTTTTGTTATAAAGAATTTTTCCCAATTTGTTGCTTCCCTTCTAATTTTGGTTGCATTGGTTTTGTTTGTACAATACCTTTTTAATTTAATGTAATCAGAATTATTCATTTTAAATTTTGTGATATTCTCTATTTCTTGCTTGGTCTTAAAGCCTTTTCTTTCCCAAAGATCTGACAGGTATACTATTCTATGTTCACCTAATTTACTTATAATTTCCTTCTTTATATTTAAGTTGTTTACCCATTCTGAATTTATCTTGGTATAGGGTGTGAGATGTTGATCTAGTCCCAATCTCTCTCATACTGTTTTCCAGTTTTCCCAACAGGTTTTTTCAAACAGTAGGTTTTTGTTCCCCAAACTGGGATCTTTGGGTTTATCATACACTATCTTGCTGAGGACACTTACCCCAAGTCTATTCCTTCAGTCCTCCATTCTGTCTCTTAGCCAGTACCATATTGTTTTGATGACCACTGCTTTATAGTAGAGTTTAAGACCTTAAGATCTGAAAGGTTTATGACTTTAAATTGTGCAGGATTTTTCCTTTTTCTAGCCTCTCAATTCATTGTGCCTGCTGGAACCCATCTCTGTTGTTAGCAAGCTTACCTTCTCCCATGTACAGCAAAATATTTATAACAGCGCTATTCATATGACCAAAGAACAGGGAGAAAGTAGATATCCATTGACAGCAGGATGGCTGAATCGTGGCACTTGAATGTGATGGAATATTGTTGAGCTGTAAGAAATAGTGACTAGAGTGAAGATTGAGAAGCATGGGAAAATGTATATGAACTGATGAAAAATACAGAAAGCAAAGTCTGGAAAACAACATTTGTAATGACTACTACACCAACAACAAATTGAAACTAAATGCTGTGAAATTATAATGTAAAATTTGGCTCCAAAGGAGACATCTGAGAAAACATGTCTTGTGCCCTACCTTCTTTGCATAAGTTGAGGGATCATGGATGTAGAATACTGCATACAACATTTGAATTTTTTTGATATGTTGGTTAGTTTTATGGGACTTACCTTTATTTATCTTTTTAAAATATCTATTTTTCTCTCTCTCTGTCTCTCTCTCTGTCTCTCTGTCTCTCTCTCTCTGTCTGTCTGTCTCTCCTGTCTGTCTATATATCTATAGATATAGAGATAGGGGCAGCTGGGTGGCTTATTGGAAAGAGAGTCAGGCCTGGAGACAGGAGGCCCTTGGTTCGAATGTGACCTCAGACACTTTCTATTTGTATGTCACTGAATAAATCACTTGACCCCCATTGCCTATCCCTTACTACTCTTCTCCCTTAAAGCCAATACATAATATTGGTTCTAAGATGGAAGGTAAGAGTATATGTATATATATGTACATATATTTTATACGTATATATATATAAATAATTTATTTTTATTTATTTATTTTAAGAAATGATTCTCTGGGAGGGAGAGAGAGGAACAATACATGGAGAAATGTAGATGATGTACGATCATGCTAACAATAAAGACTGTAAGCTTACCTTCATTTTATATCACTTCTTTATACATCTTTTCCATCTTCTTCATCTCATGGAATCCTGGTTTTCCCCAGAAGGCACTGTGACATCTTTTTTTAGTGCTAGTGTCTTCATTACTCCAGTAGAATGTAAGCTCCTTGAAGGCAGACACTTTCATTTTTGAATTCGTATCCCCAGTGCCCAGCACAGGATCTGGAGGCACAGTAGTCAATTAATATTTGCTTATCTGAGTCAAACTGTTGTTCTCCACATTCTCTCCTTTATTTGCTGATGGAGTTTGGTTGATTGATGATGGATTGTCTCTGATGATAACATGTCCCCCTCCTTTTTGCTATGGCCATCCCTTTACTCATACTCTTTATTCCATTCTCTCCCATTTCCTTTGGTAATTTATCCTTTGAATCATCCCAAACTCAACCTGGATCTCTCATTATCTACTGACTACTTCCCTGTTTTCTACAAATGTGACTAGGTTTCTTCTCCACATCCTTAAAAAAATCTTCACTCATTACTGTTCACTCAAGCTATCATCCTAATCTCACCTAGCCTGCATATGAATTCCTACTATCCATTCAAGCTATCATTTTAATCTTTCCCCCCTTTCATGGCCAAAGTCCCAGAAAAACAATTGATGCTTATTGCCATAGTATTTGCTTCCCAGTGACCTCTCAATCTACTGCAATTTGGCTTGCAATATCACTACTCAACAGAGGCTGTGATGTCAGACCTTAAGACTTTTTTCTCAGTTTTTATTATCAGCCCCTCTATAGATTTTTGACATGGTTGTCCACTCCTCATTCTAGCCATTTTCCTCCCTTGACTCCCGTGACTCTCTTCTATGTTGATCTCTTCCTACCCATCTAACTTTCTTCTCAGATGGCTTTTCTGGATAATTATTCATTTTCTGCTCCCTTCCCCCACATCTGAAAGTACTCCAAGGCTTTGTACTGGGATTTCTTCTTTCTTTATCATTTTTCCCTGTTAGTAACTTTATAAATCCACATGGGTTCAGCATTATCTTTATGCAAATGACTGCCAGAACTATATATTTAGCTCTTATCTCTTTCCTGACTTCTAATTTTATTCCACCAACTGTCAATTGAATTTGTCCAGCAATCTCAAACCTAGCAAGCCCCAACTACAACTCATTTCTCCCCTAAACTTATCCTTCCTTCAGATTTCTCATTATCTCTTGGGGGCACCATCTTCTTTCTAGTCACTCCAGGTTTGGGACTTTGGATTCTGTTCTCTCTTCTTCATTCCCCACCAGCCCCACAATATCCAATGTTGCCAAGTTCTGTTGATTTTTCCTCCCTAAGAACTCTTCTTCCCATCATTCCTCTCACCCAGCCAACATCTTCATTCAGGGCTTCCTAATTTCTCATCTGAACTATTGTAATGGTTTTTTCTTTGAGTCTCCTTGATTGATTCCATTTTCTTTCCTCTCTAAATTCATCTTGCACATAACTGCCTGAAGCACAAAAGGGATCATGTTGCTACACTGTTCAGGAAGCCTTAGTTGGTCCCATGATCTTTAGGATAAAATACAAATTCCTCCATTTTCATTGAAGGTCCCTTGCCTTCTGGATGGTAGTTTCTCTCAGGTATTAGTTCATTTTACTACTCACAAATACAGCATTTGACTGTGTCTAAACCACATCCCTCATGCCACATGTGAGCCCTGACACATTACCCCAGACAATGAAGGGAGGAAGCATTCCCATTAGGCTGCTGGGCAGAGGGGCAAGTTATGTGAGAAATATCCTCAGGGTCACATGGAGAGAGGGAAGGAAGCAGCCCCTTCTAGCACGTGTACCATAGGTTCGCCAATACATCTCTATACTCTTTCACCAAGTCACTAGAGCCTTCCCAATCTGAAAACTTCCTTCATCTTTGGAATCTTTTCCGCTAATTGGTGAATTCCTCCTATAACCTTCATTTTAAGGAAGGTACCCAGGCTTACATGCCTTCTTAATTCCAGTCTTACTTCACTTCTAACTCCCATTACTTCTCTTCCATGCCCCATGGGGAATCTCCCAAACTTTCTCCCTCCTTCAGTTCAATAATTATCTTCTTCCTTTGGAATGTAAGTTCCTTGAGGGCAGGGATTTTTTTTCCTGTTTATTTTCCCAACACCTAGCATATCACAAAAGATATGGTAGCCAACAAAAGCAAAGTGTCCATGATTTCTTGGACTGGAACTCATAAAGATGGAACTTTTTTCTCTGTCTCCATCTTACTATCTCTTTTTTTAAAAAATTTAAAAAATTATTTGTTTGTAACATTAAAATTCCCAGATATTGCCCACCCTCTATCCATATCCCACACTAGAGAGGGCATCATTTAACAAAAAGATATATGTATATATAAAACTATGTCTTACTTATTTCTATTTATCAGTTCTTTCTCTGGAGGTGGATATACACAAGTCATTCTTGAAACAATATTTCTGTTGCTGTATATCATGTTCTCTTGGTTCTGTACATTTCTCTCCTCATAATTTCAGGTCTTTCCTTATTTTTCTAAATTTAATGGGCTCATCATTTTTTTCTAAACCTGTACTTTCTGTCTTAGAATCAATACTGTGTATTGGTTCCAAGGCAGAAGAATGGTAAGGGCTAGGCAATGGGAGTCAAGTGACTTACCTATGGTCACACATCTGAGGTCAGATTTGAACCCAGGATCACTCATCTCCAGGCCTGGCTCACTCTCCATTGAGCTACCTTGCTGCTCCCTGACTGTCATTTCTTATGGCACAATAATATTCCATCACAATCACATGCCACAGCTTGTTTAACCATTCTCCAAGTGATGGGCATCCCCTCAATTTCCAGTTCTTTGCCCCCACAAAGAGAGCTACTGTAAATATTTTAGAATATCCTATGACCTTTCCCAAGGCTTCATGGTTCCCTTAGGTGCCTGGTTCCCTCAGGTGCCCGGTTCCCTGGAGAGGGTTACTTGGCTTTCCTGCATGGAATCCTGCTGACTTCCCACCTCTGGTTTTTCTCTGTAGCTCTTTCTGACTCTTGCCATCTCCTTTAAAGACCAAGCCCAAGGATGCATCCAGGAATGGAGGCCAGGCTTTTAAGAGGCTAGGATCAAACCATCAGCATTAAGTGGGTTAAGGGACAGAGTCCTTCAGGAAGGAGATCCATTTTTTTGAGAGTTAATAATTTTTCATGCCATGTTAAGTAGACAAACGAACAAGATCCTTCATCCCTTTGAGGATGGTCCTTTTATACCTTTAGGAGGGAGTTAGAACCCTAGATACAGAGGTGGAATGGGACCTGTGGGGCTTTTTATCCCCAAATGGTCATTTTCCAGCCCAGGATACTGGGGCTCAGAGATGTTGAGAGATGTGCCTAAGGTCACATAGGCAACCTGGAGTCACTGTTAGAGGGGGGATCTGAAGCTGGGTCCCCTGGCACAACAGACACTATGTATGCCAAGCTATCTCTCCACATATGCCAAAACCTTTCTATCATATGTCATCAAGGGCAGAACAATGTGATCATTGGTAGAGGCCAATGAAGACTCAGAACAATGCCGGAAGATATTCTACCCCCTCTCCACCTCATGCTTGGATGGATTTATTGTTTCTTCTGTAGCCACCCTTGCAATGCCTACATGTCATTTTTCTCCCATGTCACCTTGTAGCCCTTCTTTCCTCTGGAGAGAGCAATTTCATTTTATTCAGTTCAACTAAGTGTGATGTAATAGGGGAATCCAGAAATTATTTATTAAGCACCTCCTGGGTGCTAGAAGCCAGGCAGCTACAGTAGTGGAGAGGCAAGAAGGTAGATTCAAATCCCACCTGTGTGATCTTGGACAAATCACTTAATCTTTAAATGCCCTGGGTAGCTCTTTAAGATATGTTTCAGAAGATGTGGGAGAGGGGCAGCTGGGTGGCTCAGTGAATTAAGAGCCAGGCACAGAGGCTGGAGATCCTGGATTCAAATGTGGCCTCAGATACTTCCTAGATGTGTGACCCTGGGCAAATCACTTAACCCCCATTGCCTAACCCTTAAAACTCTTCTGCCTTAGAAAAAATACACAGTATTTATTCTAAGATGGAAGGTAAAGGTTTAAGAAAAAAAGTTGCTCACTTGATTTAGTAGGGGAAATTTCCTCTCTGGGAGTTCCCCATATGGATAAAATTCTCAATTGGAATTTATTTTAAAGACATGTCAGGCACTGTGCTAATCCCCGGGGTTACAAGGAAGAAAAATAATCTATCCTTTAAATCAAAGGTTCTTATTCTAGAATACATGGACCCCCTCCAGGTCCATGGATAGATTTCAGGGAGTGGTCTATGAAAGTGGATGGGAAAAATATATTTTACCTGACTTCTATGTCAATATAATTAGTTTCCTTTGTAATCCTATATATTTTATTTTGTGTATTTTAAAACAATATTCTGGAAAAGGAGTTTATAGATCAGACTGCCACAGGAGACTATGACAGATTAAGAAACTGTACCCTAGGAGCAGCAGTACCCAGTGACTCAGTAGATAGAGAGCTAGGTCTGGAGATAAGAGGCCCTGATCTAGCTTAAGATGCTTCCTAACTGTGTAACCCTGGGCAAGTCACTTAAGCCCAATTGCCTAGCCCTTTCCACTCAGATCCTCAATATAAATTTGAATACAGAAGGAAATTATGAGAAAGAATGCTATCTACATCCAGAGAAAGAACTGTGGGAGTAGAAACACAGAAGAAAAACAACTGCTCAATCACATGAGTGGATGGGGATAGGATTGGAGATGTAGACTCTAAAGGATCACCCCAGTGCAAATATCAATAATATGGAAATAGGTGGAGATCAATGACGCATGTAATACCCAGTGGAATTGCTCATTGGCTACTGGAGGGGGAGGGAAAGAACATGAATTGTAATCATGGAAAAATATTCTAAATTAATTAATTAAATAAAACAAAAAAAAGGAAAAGAACCTGAAATCTAGAGAGTATTTATCACTTTGTTGACTACTGGGAAGATTTGAAATAAACAAACAAGCATTAAATGCTTTATTTTCATCATAGGGATTCCCAAGATAGTGGGTTTTTCTATTTTGGTTTGGCAAGTACATTGCCATGGGTCCTTAGGCAAGCATTTTCCTCTTTTTTGCTGTCAATAAATAAGGATTAGACTTAGTCAAAGGATCTGGATTTGAATTCCAGCTCTCCTTCTCACTACCTGGATGATATAGGGGAAGAGTCATTTCAACCTACCTCTGGGTTAGAGTTTCCTCAACTGTACAATGAGAGGGTTGGACTAAGTGGCCCAAAGAGCCCTCTCTAACAAGATAGAATGGCCAAACACAATGTTTTCCCTTCTCTTCTTTGTCTCGCCCTTCCCAGCCCTCCCCAAACCCCCAGTTGGACATGGCTCCCCAGTGTGGCAGATTCTGGGGATTGGCATTCATAGGAAGGTCCTCCTACACAGACTTGCTCCTACTTGTGGTCCCGAGCAGGATTTTGGTAGAGCGTGCCCAGCAAAGTATGTTCGATTCATTTTACTGTACACCTGCCCACACAGTATTTGAGGTTCCCAGAATCTCTGGGCTATTAGTCATTTATCTTACAGTAACCTATCAGCACTGAAGCAAAACTTTCCCAGATCACTGGCAGGAGATTAAGTTAGAGCATGGGTCTATTGGCCTCCTAAGCTTTCCCCCCTTATCTTTTCTAAGGGGGAAGGGCAAAGAAGAGGTGGAACCCAGGACCTGGAATTCCCCTCCCCCTCCCAAATTTGTTCTGACTTGAACCCTCATTCCCTGCCATAAACAAATACATTTCAAGGGTTTAAAATTTTTTTGACACTCCCATAATGCACAGGTGCATATATTTTGAATGGTTGGATGCAAATAGATGCTTTGCATACCCTGAAACATGTACTTGTCAATTACCTGGTCTGTTTCCATCCTTATTCTAACAGCTCCTGTTCTCACATGATCTCGGTCCAGCCAAATTGACTATCTTGCTATTTCTCACACAGAGCATTCTGTCTCCTGATTCTGCACAAACCTGTGCACTGGCTCTCTATCTCCCATTCTTGGGGTGATTCTCCTTATTTCCACCTCTTAGAACCCCTCAGATTCTTCCAAATCTCCACTCAAATTTATATGAGACTTTCCCCCAAACTCCTTTGCTGTTAACTGATTGGCATATTTTTGTCCTTTTTCACTGTATGTTTATGTGGCCTCTATTTTAATTTGTATTTGTGTTTGTATTTCCCCATTAGAATGTAGGTTATGGATAGCTAGGTGGCTGAATAGAGAACCAGGCTTGAAAAGGTGAGGTCCTGGGTTCAAATCTGCCATCAGACACTTCTTAATTGTGGGACCCTGGGTAAGTTTTTAATCCCCATTGTCTAGCCCCTACCTTTCTTCTGCCTTGAAACCAATATTTTGTATCTATTCTAAGTCAGATGATAAGAGTTTAAAAAAGAAAAAAGAACATAGGCTCATTGCAATTAGAGAGTTTTATTCTTTATAATTGTATTCAGGAGAATGTTAGAAAATGTTTAACAACCTGTCTCAAGGGAAATTGTTCCTAGACACACACAAAAAACCAACAAACAAACCCTATCTTCTGCCTTTCCATGTATTAATTCTAAGGCAGAAGAGTGGTAAGGGCTAGGTGATGGGGGTGAAGTGACAGAGTCATACAGCTAGGAAGAATCTGAGGACAGATTTGAACCCAGGACCTACAGCTAGACACACTTTTAGGTGAAATCTGTGTTATTAATATTTTCTTCATCATTTATCCAAGCCTAATCAACAAACAATAAATTAAGCTTTAAAATGTAGAATTTGAAAATTTCTAAGACTGCAAATGCTCACATTGAAAATTTAGCAATAACTAGGTAAGAGCTAGCTTTGGCATACCCCTGCTTCTTCCCCTTAGGTCAGTGCTCAGAACCTAGTAGACTCCTAATGAATAATTGTTGACTTTTTAAACATTTTTGTGTAAATTTCTATGTGTATTAGTTTCCCCATTCATAGAATAAAAGCTCCCTGAGGGCAAGGATTGTTTCCTTTATGTCTTGGTTTCACCAATACCACAGGGAGTGTTTGGCCCATAGTAGGCATTTAATAAATGCTTATTGACTGATTTAAGTCTATGTCTGTGGAGGAAGCTCTCTTTTCTTGGTCTCTTTTTTCCCTCTATAGTTTTTGACTGAACCATTGATCCTGAGCTTGTTTCATGTCCCCACTGATTTTTAAGTTCTCTGCTGCCCTGTTCTTTCTTTCTTTTTCTTTTTGTCTTTTAATATGTAGTTTTAATTTTTTGTTCATTTCTAAATTCTCTTCCTCCCTCCAGGCACTCCCCCCTACCTATTGAGAAGACAAGTAATATGATATCAATTATACCTGTGAAGTCATGTAAACTCACACATATGTACACATACACATATATGTGTGTACATATATGTGCCATGTGGCTTTTAAAAAGCAAGAATAGGAAATTATGTTTCAATCTGCACTCAAAGTACTTCACTTCTCTCTGGAGAAGGATAACATTTTTCATCATGGATCTTTTGGAATACAATTGGAACATTATATTGATCAGAGTTGTTAAGTCTTTCACAGTAGATCATGGTTACATTATTGTTGTTACTATGTATAATGCTTTCCTGGTTCTGCTCTCTTCACCTTGCATCAGTTCCTTTAATTTTCCAGCTTTTTCTGAAATTACCCTACTTATTATTTCTTATAGCCCAATAGTATTTCATCACAATCTTATATACCAACTTGTTCAACCATTCCTAAATTGATGAGTATCACCTCAGTTTCTAATTCTTTGCCACCACAAAAAGAGCTGCTATAAATATTTTTGTGCATATAGATCCTTTTCCTTTTTCTTTGATTTCTTTGGGATACAGACCTAGTAGTAGTATTTCTGGGCGAGAGAATTGCACAGTTTTATAGACTATCATTCTTTTTCAGAATGGTTGGACCAGTTCACAACTCCACCAACAGTGCATTAGTGTCCCAATTTTTCTATAACTCCCCTAGCATTTGTCATTTTCCTTTTTCTGTCTTATTAGCTAATCAGATAGGAACAAAGTGGTACATCAAAGTTGTTTTAATCTGCATTTCTTAAATCAATAGTGTTTTAGAACACTTTTTCATGTGGCTAAAAACAGCTTTGATTTCTTCTAAAAATGCCTATTCATATCTTTTTTGACCATTTATCAACTGGGGAATGACTCATATTTTAAAATTTAACTCAGTCCCTTATGTATTTGAAAAATGAGGCCTTTATCAAAGAAACTTGCTGTAAAATCCCACCATCTCCCCTCAATTAGTTTCCTGTTTTCTTTCTAATTTTGACTGCATTTGGTCTTGTTTATGCAAACCTTTTTTTAATTTCATGTAATAAAGTTACCTATTTTACCTCCCATGATTATCTCTCTCTTTTGTTTGATCATAAACTCTTCCCTTATTCAAAGATTTTACAGGTAAAGTCTTTCCATTATCCCCTAATATATTTATGATATCATTCTTTATGTTTAAATCACATACCCACTTAGACCTTATTTTGGTATATAGTGTGAAATGTTGGTCTATGCCTAATTTCTGCCATAATGTACTGCCCCCTTTCCATGAGCTAAATTTAAATATCTATAGAGTTTTTCTCAAATTTAGCACTATCAATACTGTGCTGACTGCTGGACAGATCATAAAACCAGAAGTTGAATGAAATGGGGGACATGTAATTGGACAGCAGTTCTGAAGAAAAGAGTGTGAATTCTAAGCATTGTTGGTATCTCGTTATCATTTGTTAATATTTGTACACTTCTTTTAGTAGGTTGTCCTCTGGGAAGGTAGGAGTTATGTCTTTGGGGTTATCTCCAGAACCTAGCATATTGTCAGCATTTTAAATAGATAAATATAGGACTTAAAGTTTCCCCTATTGATAAGTTAGCTCTAGTCTCTTGAAAAATCTTTTGTTCAATTTCTCCAAATTTAACAAGGAAAATGTAGGGAAGGTAGATGATTGATAGATGATAGGTAAATAGAAAGATAGATAAAAATGATAGATATAAAGACAAATGACAGGCAGATAGATGATAGAAAGAAAGATTGAAAGATGAATGGCAGGTACAGATTGATAGATAGATGATAGATCAAAGATAGATAATAGATAAATTCACACACACATATGTATGGATAGGTAGATGATAATAAATAGAAAGAATGATGAGCAATGATGAATATAAAGATAGATGCTAGAAAGAAAGACTGATGAATTGATGGCAGATACACAAATAATGGGTAGATAGAGAATAGATTAAAGATAGGTGATAGATAAATTCATAGATATATGTGGACAGATAGATGATAGCTAAATAGAAAGATAGATGATAAATATATAGACGATAGGTAGATAGATGATACATATGTGTATAGGTAGATAATAGATGAGTGATAGATGATAGATAAATCCAGATATAGATAGATGATAGACAGATGGTAGACAGACAGATAGATAGATAGATAGATAGATAGATGGACAGATGGACAGATGGATAGATAGATAGATAGATAGATAGATAGATAGATAGATAGATAGATAGATAGATGGATGGATGGATGGATGGATAGATGGATGGATGGATGGATAGATAGATAGATAGATAGATAGATAGATAGATAGATAGATAGATAGATGGATAGATGGCTAGACAGATGTATAGATAGGTAGAGAGAGAGAAAGAGATGGAGGGAGAGAGAGAGGGAGAGAGAGAGAGAGAGAGAGAGAGAGAGAGAGAGAGAGAGAGAGAGAGAGAGAGAGAGGAGAGAGGGAGAGGGAGAGGGAGAGGGAGGGAGGGAGGGAGGGAGGGAGGGAGGGAGGGAGGGAGCATCTACAAGCACTTACTGTGTTACAGGAACTTTCCTAAGCACTGAGGATACAAATACAAGGAAGCAAGATAGTTCCTGCCCTCAAGCAGCTTACATCTAATGGGAAAGAGGTGGAAAGAGATAGAAGGGCACAGCCATTCCTGATTCCTGACACTGCCCATACCCATACCCAGAGAGCTTTTCTCTCCCTCTTCCCCATAAGGGAAATACTAAGTGTTCAGTAATTTATTAGATGGAGGGAGAGGAGGCACAAAGACCTTGATACAGAGAGGGGAATCATTGGCTTATACTGTGTGGTGACAATGGGGGCAAAGTACTTCATCTCACAGAACCTCAATCTCTTCTGTTAAATAAATTGGATTGTAGGGTGGCTTGATAGAAAGAAAGGGGAAACAAAAGCATTTATTAAGTGTCTACTGTATGCCAGGAACTGCACTAAATGCTTTACAAAATATTATCTCATTTGATCTTTACAACCACCATGGGAGGTAGGGGCTTTTATTCACTATAGCAGAGAAAAATGAGGCACACAGAGGTCCAGTGACTTGCCCAGGATCACATATCTTGGTAAGTTCCTGATTTCCTATTTCTCTTCAGGACTTCCTGATTCCAGGCTCAGGGCTGGATCTTTTAACTGTCTCTGGGTACTGCCTAGCTGGTTCAAGTTGAGAACACCAAACTTAATTACATGGGGTCAGTATTGGAACACCACCAGAGGTTGGCAAGGGGAGGGGTAGAGGCTCAGCAGGAAGTGTTCTTATCCTAGGTAGTGGTGGCCTGGGGCAAAGTTTGTCACTTCAGGCTAGTTAAAGCTCCAATGTAATAAACTAGAGCCAACTTAGATACTCTGCACAAGAGGCATTAATTCTTCAGAAATTCTGTTTTATCATGGAATGTAAAGTCCCTGAGGGCAGAACCCACTTCATTTTTGTCTTTGTATCCCCCAAACCTAGCATGGTGTTTAATTAATGCTTGTTGATTGATTTTCATGGTTCATAACTACATAGTACTTCTGAGCAAACACTGGCATCTAAAAAGATGGATTTTTGTAAGAGGAGAGAGCTTGGGATCACTGACAGCACTACATGGTTTTCCAATTCAGTCTGACTTCATCTTCTCTCCTTACTCCTGTGCCCTCCAGTGGACAGAGCTCTGGACCTGGACTCAGGAAGACCTGGGTTCTGGCCTCAGATATTCAGTAGCTATGCCATTCTAGGCAAGTCTTTTGAACTCTGTCTGCCTCAGTTTCCTCAACTGTAAAATGAAGATAATAACAGCACTTACCTCTCAAAGTATTATGAATATCAAATGAGATAAGGTTTGCAAAGCACTTATCACAGTGCCTGGCACATGAAATGAACTTTTAAAATGCCTGTTCCCACCCTCTCCCTACATTCAGCACCATGGTGATGGACTGGCAATACACACAAGCTAGTTGCATGTTTTAATCTGGGAGATGTCAGTTTTTTAAAAATCCAGTTTTTTGGTTCCAGTATGGAGAGCAAAGTCAGTCTCTGGGATTATTATGGATATCATTCAGAAGGTTCCCATAGGGTTCTAGGACTTGATTAAATCAGAACATCATAATCCCTGATCCAGATTACCCTGGCATCTTCTTTGCTGTCAAAGTCACCATGGAGACAACTTTATTCTGTGATATGCTGAGGACCAAGATCAAGCAAGGTATAAAATAGACAAACATATGTGTACCTGAGTCATTCTTAGGTGTCATGAAGGTTATCCTGGGGAGGAGACACCAAGGACATTGATGAATGTCTTCAGTGTGCACTTATCTATTTTATGTGCTCCCCAACATATCATGGACAGAGTTATCTCCACAGTCACATTCATGAAAGACAAATGTAGAACATTTAGTCACATATCTGTCTCTGTGTACATACATTATGCATATAGACATGTGCATCTATATGTGTATATGCATGTATCTATACATATGTGTCTATCTATCTATGGCAGTGATGGTGAACCTTTTAGAGACCTTAGAGACTGAGTGCCCAAACTACAACCCTCATGTAGCATGTAAGCCTCCCACTATATCCCAGACAGGGGAGGGAAGAAGCTCTCCTATTGGGTTGCTGGGCAGAGGGACAGGTCAGGTAAGAAATGTCTTGAGGCATGTGTGGAGAGGGGGAAGGGAGTGGTCCCCTCCAGTAGGCTCCAGCACATGTACCATAGGTTCTCCAACACAGATCTTTGTGGGAGGGAGATGGTCTTTAAAGATGGATTTTATTCCATCAAGTGAAATACTTTTTAAAATGTTTTATTAATTTTTTTAAAGATTATTTATTTTAATTTTTTTTGAGAGTCAGAGTGGCTTAGTGGGTGGAGAGTTGGCCTTGCTACAAGTAAGATCTGAGTTCAAGTTCAATTTCTGATGCACATTGGCTATATGACCCTGGGCAAATAACTCTACCTTTCCAGGTTTAGGATTCTTTCTTTCCCTTACCTTCGGAATCAATACTGTGTATTGGTTCCAAGACAGAAGAGTAGTAAGGGCTAGGCAATGGGGGTCAAGTGACTTGCCCAGGGTCACACAGCTGGGAAGTGTCTGAGGCCACATTTGAACCTAGGACCTCCTGTCTCTAGACCTGACTCTCAATCCACTGAGCTATCCAGCTGCCCCCTAGGATCCTTCTTAAGTAGATGAGTTGCAGATAATTGTCCCACCTGAATTGACAGAGTGAGTTTCCTCATCCAGGGAGTTTCCTAGATCAAAAAATCATAGGGCCAGTATATCTTTATTATCACCCGGATTTCCAACCACATCCCTCCTCTCTCCCTTGCCCAGGGAGTCATAGCAAAACACTTTATTTTAGAAAGAAGGAAAAAAGGAAATCTGGGTAAAACTGGTCAACATACCTCCCATGTTAGACAGTATATACAATGATCTATACTCATTGTTTCTCCTCTCTGCAAGGAAAAGAAGCAGTTACATCAAACGGTAGTTTTTTCCCCTAAAAAAAAAAGTAACAAACAACAAATAGAGTAGACCTCATGTGTACTAGAGTCAGCTCCAATAGGCTAGGATTGATGAATTTTCAGTGTGAACATTTAAACCTTGGAAATTAGCAAACACAGCAAATCAGATCTTGAGCTATTGTTTTGTTGATTGTCCAGACTTAAGAGAGTGATAAAGAAAATTTAAATAATATGGTTTCAATTTAAAAATGTGTCCTGTATAGCTATTTGTTAAACATTCACCAGCACACCTATTATCTATTCCTAAATATATATATAAAAGTCTGTTGTCTCCTCCCAATCTCTGTCTTTGTCTCTGTCACTGTCTATCTCTACCTCTCTGTTTCTCTCTCCATCTCTGTCTCTCTGTCTGTCTTTTTGTCTCTGTATCTGTGTCTGTGTCTGTCTCTCTGTGTCTGTCTGTCTCTTTGTGTCTCTGTTTCTTTCTCTCTCTGTCTCTCTGTCTCTGTGTCAGTCTCTGTCTCTCTGTCTCTGTCTGCCTCTCTCTCTCTCTCTCTCTCTCTCTCTCTCTCTCTCTCTCTCTCTCTCTCTCTCTCTCTCTCTCTCTCTCTCTCTCTCTTTTCTTTTCTCTCCCTCTCTTCCTCTTCCTTTCCTTTTCCCTCTCCTGGATTATTTTTTTTTAATAAAAGTACCATTAGTGATCTATGTTTAAAAAAAAAAGCTCCTTTGATGTGAAAGGCAATATAGAATAGTACAGGGGTTCTTAACATTTTGGGGGGAGCCTGGACCTCTTTGACAGTCTGGGGAAGCCTATGGATCCTTTCTCAGAATAATAATTTTAAATGCATAAAATAAAATGTAGAGGATGACAAAGGAAATAATGGGTTTCCTTTTAATTTTAAAACCAATCACTTTGAAATGAAAATATGTTTTTTCCTGTCCAAGTTCACAGAGCCACTGGAATCTATCCAAAGACTTTACTGAAGGGGTCTCTGGACCCCAAGTTAGGGACCCTTGGCATAGTAGATAGAGAGCTGACCTTGCAATGAGGAACTCCTGGATTGAAGTCCTGCCCTTTACAAAAACGGAGTGTCTGGATCCCCTGGAAAATCTTTTAATCTTTCAATTCTTTAGACAATTCTCTAAAAGTATAAATTATGGAGGAGGAAGTGTTTCCCCACTTGTAGAGAGAGAGTTTCCTCACTTAGGAGGTTCACCAGTGAAAGCATCTGTTCTAAGAGATGATGAAAATAGCCTCCATCTGGGACAGTTTTTCAAACTGTGCTCCCCAAGTGAAAGTTCTTCTGCAGATTCTGCTGCTATTTTTCCTGTCTTACATGCCATTATGTGTTGGTTACTGAGATGGGAGAGTCCAATTGCTGTCTTCCCTATCACCGAAGATGAGACACTGCTAGTTATGATCATAATTGTTGGTCAGCTGTTTCAGTAGTGCCCAAGCTTCTCAATCCTGTCTGGGGTTTTATTGGCAAATATACCAGAGTGTTTTGCCATTTTCTTCTCCAATTCACTTGACAGATGAGGAAACTGAGGCAAACTGGGTCAAGTGACTTTCCCAGGGTCATGTAGCCAGTAAGTATTTGGGGATCATATTTGAACTCAGGTCTTCCTGACTTCAGACCCCAAACTCTAACCACTGCACCACCTAGCTGCCCAGGGTCATGTAGCCAGTAAGTATTTGGGGATCATATTTGAACTCAGGTCTTCCTGACTTCAGACCCCAAACTCTAACCACTGCACCACCTAGCTGCCCAGGGTCATGTAGCCAGTAAGTATTTGGGGATCATATTTGAACTCAGGTCTTCCTGACCTCAGACCCCAAACTCTAACCACTGCACCACCTAGCTGCCTTCGATCATTGTAGTAAGCACTTATTAAGCGGCTGTTGACTGAAGAATGGAAGGAATGAAATGAACCTAAGCACAGATGCACTGGGGAATGCCTGAAAGGTAGAACACACCATAGTGGATTGAAGGCTAGATAGGTAGTGGGAAAGACACTGCTAAAATCTCAAATAAGACATTTACTAGGTGGATGATGATAGGGAAGTCATATCATATCTCAAGAATCTCAGTTTCTTCAGTTGTAAAATGGATGGGGTGTGTGACCTGTGGGTCTGATCACTCAATTCTGCTGACTTACCATTCACATCTTGCCCTCTGTACATGTGGGTCTGCCCTAAAATTCTGTCCTAGGTCCTCTTCTCTCTGCCTCTTTGTCTGTCTGTCTGTCTCTCTTGGCTTTCTTTCTTAGTAACCAGTGGGTTTAGCCAATATCTCTGTGCTGATGACTCTTAGATCAACATATCCAGTTCTAGTTTCTCCCCACGGCTTCACAAACAGGATATCACAGTGATAACTTTAACTCAACCATGTCTAAAATGGAATATCCATTAGGAGATATAGACTATGTAACACATAATGTAAAAGGATATAATAGGATAGCATATAACACAATAGAAGAATAGAATAGTGTATTAAATAACATAATAGAATAGGATGTAATACAATAGAATAGAATAAAATGGGGTCTGATACAATAGAGTATTAAATAACCCAATAGAATATTAAATAATCAATAGAATACAATGGAATGGAATAGTATGATATATGTGATGATGGTGTGATATTATATAAGACATGACATGATATGAAATGATAGTTTGATATGATTATGATGTAATATAAGTTATTGAAAACTCTACTGGACAATTAGGTGTACTGGTCTTGGAGTCAGGAAGACACATCTTTCTGAGTTCATATCTGGCCTCAGACGTTTATTAGCTAGTTGACACTTAATCTCTTTTGCCTCCATTTCTTCATCTCTAAAATGAGCTAGAGAAGGAAATGGCAAACCACTCCAGTATCTTTGTCAAGAAAACCCCCAATGACATTATTCATTGCTGGTGGAGTTGTGAATTGATCCAACCATTCTGGAGGGCAATTTGGAACTATGTCCAAAGGGCACTAAAAGACTGTCTGCCCTTTGACCCAGCCATAGCACTGCTGGGTTTGTACCCCAAAGAGATAATAAGGAAAAAGGCATGTACAAGAATATTCACAGCTGAGCTCTGTGAAAGAGGAATTGGGAAAGCATGCATTCCTTTCACAGCTCTTTGTGTTGGCAAAAAACTGGAAAATGAGGGGATGTCCTTCAATTGGGGAATGGCTGAACAAATTGTGGTACCTGTTGGTGATGGAATACTATTGTGCTCAAAGGAATAATGAACTGGAGGGATTCCATGTGAACTGGAACAACCTCCAGGAATTGATGCAGAGTGAGAGGAGCAGAACCAGGAGAACATTGTACACAGAGACTGATACACTGTGGCACAATCGAATGTAATGGACTTCTCCATTAGTCTCAATGCAGTGATCCAGAACATCCTGGAGGGATCTATGAGAAAGAACACTATCCACATTCAGAGGAAAAACTGTGGGAGCAGAAACACAGAAGAAAAACAACTGCTTGATCACATGGGTCGGTGGGGATATGATTAGGGATGTAGACTAAATGATCGTCCTAGTCAACAACATGGAAATAGGTTCTGAAAACTCAGTGGAATTTCGTGTCAGCTTCAGTAAGGGGTGGGAGGAGGGGAGGGAGGGGAAGAATATGATTCTTAAAACCAAGGAATAATGTTCTAAATTGACTAAATAACATTTTCTAAAAGAAAAAGAAAACCCCAAATGGAGTCATGAAGAGTTGGGCACAACTGAAAAATGATGGAACATACAATCCTCCCATAGACTTTCCCTGCCTTCCATCCTTACTTATTTCCGTTTGTAATCAGCATTCTCCTGGACTCCCTGCTCTTTTTCACTGACATATCTAACAAGTTGCCAGCTGTAGCTGTTTCTGCTCCAAAACCTCTCTCTCCCTGATCTCTTCTCAGCACACCCACCTCCTTGGTCAAGGTCCTTATCACCTCTTCCCTAAATGATTGCCACAGCCTCCTCATTGACTGTCCTGCCTCCACTCTCTTTCTACTCCAACCTCTCCTGTTACACATCACTGCCAAAGTCATTATCCTTAAATGTGGATCAGATGATTTATGATTCTCATATTCTGCTAACCCCAGTGGTTTCCCATTCCCTCTCAGATAAAACAATAAAATCCTTCGCTAACTTAGTGCCAACTTGTATCTTTCCAGCATCATTCATTATTTCCTTTCTCCAAGTCTTTAGAGCAGCCATTCTGGCCTTCTCTCTGCTCCTCACATATGAAATTTCATGTCCCATCTCCTTGTCATCTCACTGGCCATTTTCCATGCCTGAAAAGAATCCCTTCCAATTTCTCCTTTTGCCTTTAAGATGAAACTCAGGCACTCTATCCCACATGATCTCCCAGCCCTCCATCCCCTTCATCTCATTCCAAAGGACTTTATATTAAGACGCTGTAGGTGTTTATGTTGATCAGATTTATATTTGTGCTGTCGGTATTTCTTATTTCCTTTTTTCCCTCATTTAGACTACAAGCTTCTTAGGAGACTAGGGTGCTTTATCCTATCAATGGGTATCCAAAAAGCCTGGCACAGTGCTTGGTATCCAGTAGGCATTTAATACATGTTTTTTGATTAATCTTTACTAGATTCTACCCTTCAGGATGGCTGGGAGGCTCCAACGAGATCAGGTGATGAAGCTCTTTGCCAATCTCAACAGGCCACAGAAATGATGTCAGCTGTTGGTGGCTCCACCCAGACCTGTCAACAAGGCTGTCAGTTTGGCAGTCCTCTGCTAGCTTCTAGGGAATTTTTTTTAAAGTAATACCTTCTCCTTTGGGCAACTAGGTGGTGCATTGGATAGAGTGCCCAGCTAGGAGTCAGGAAGACCTGAGTTCTAATTGGACCTCACACATTTGCTAGCTGTGTCACCCTGGCCAAGTCATTTCATTTTGCTGTTGCTTTTTCATCTGTAAAACGAGCTGGAGAAGGAAATGGCAAACCACTCCAGTATCTCTGCCAAGAAAACCCCAAATGGGATCACGAAGAGTCAGACACGACTGAACAACAACCTTCTCAGTCAAAGGAGCAGCAGCCACACACATGGAAAAACCTTGACCCCTGTGGTTTTTAATGATCTTGTGACCAGGGGAGGTGGTTTTTCTTTTTCTTTTTTTGGCAGGGTGATGCCTGTTAACTTGGTGGCCTGACCTGACTTTAGTCTGGGCAATTAATAACGATATTCTTCCCCCTTGAATTCCCCTAGTTAAACAGGACCTGGGGTTCCTGTGCCTGTCTGGCCCTGAACACCTGGGAAAAGGGGCTCTTAAGTGCTTGTGAAGAGATGGATGTGATCTTCCCAAGAGATGGCTGCCATTTTGCCATGGGGGAAGATGGCTGTGGACACACACACACACACACACACACACACACACACACACACACACACACCTCTGTACAAAGACTTCTGGCTAAAATGGGCTGGGTAAAGTAGGTTATCACCTTCCTTCTTGCAAAATCCCATCACCCCACTGACCTTTCTGGAAACCACAGCATGCTCCAGTCTTGGGACAATGAACACCCTGAGGGCCTGATACTTGGCTCTAGTGAATACTTTATTTTGGCAGGGGAATGGGCATAAGGTGGCTAGAATTGTTTTGGTCTTGGGATATAGTGTCTCTCCCAGGCCAGCAACTGCAACTTGGGCTCTGCACCAAGCTGAGGATGACCTAAGAAGGGGCAGAACCAAAGGTGCCACCCCTTTCCTCTGCTCCACCTCCTCTCTCTCTCTCTCTCTCTCTCTCTCTCTCTCTCTCTCTCTCTCTCTCTCTCTCTCTCTCTCTCTCTCTTCTCTCTCTCTCTCTCTCTCTCCTCTCTCTCTCTCTCTTCTCTCTCTCTCTCTCTCTCTCCCTCTCTCTCTCTCTCTCTCTCTCTCTCTCTCTCTCTCTCTCTCTCTCTCTCTCTCTCTCTCTCTCTCTCTCTCTCCCCCACCCTTCTTCCCAATGCCTGAGTCAATCATTTACCTGGCCTCTATTCTCAACATCATCTGGGCTGGTTCAGTGACCTGGACAAGATGTTATGTTCCTCTGCCCTTTTGTTGCCCCATCTGTAAAATGGGAGTAATCAAGCTTTACCCATCACCCTGCTCCCAAAGGATACTGAGAACTTGGGAGATGTTCTTCCCTGGACTGGCTTTCTCCTCAAGGGAGGGGCTGGAGGAGACAACTCCCTGGACTCCTGCCTCAGGGGGATTTAAGTGAAGGAGAAAGTGTTCTTTCAGACCCAGAAGGAGTTGGGAACATTCACTAGGGAGGTTCCAGGGTGGATCTGGAGGCAGGTCTTTTTTTTGTTTTCATTTGTATCCTGGGTAGAAGAGATCCTTTCCTGGCTCCATTCTTCCTTCTCAGAGCTCTTTCTACTTGTCCTCAGAAGCCCCCTCACCCCAGAAGTTTACTCCAATCTTGGATTTCTCACACTGGGACTACACTTGGTTTCCTCTGATTGGTTGGTTCTTCCCAGACAGCCTCATCTTCCTTTTTCTCCAGCTTCCACTCCTGACTTTTTGGACTTCATCACTGTCTTCTTCTTCTTCTCCCCCAAGCTTGTCCACTTTCTTCTTTGACTTGTTTTCCCCATTAGAATGTAAGCTCCTAGAGACAGGGTCTATCACCTTTTTTTTCCTTCTGTTTGTATTTGCACTCCTCTGTGCTTAGCTAGGAGACTGGATTAATAAAAGTTTGTTGACTTGCCTTGCTGACCCAAGATGTAGTCCAAACATGAATGTATGTGGAGATAGCTAGCTAGCTAGATAATAGAACATTTAATAACTGCTTATTATATTCCTAATTGGTCCCAACCTAAGGAACTTACATTTAAATGGGCAGCACAATAGCGAGAGTGCCAGATCTGGAATCCAGGAGACTCATCTTCAAGAGTTCAAATCCAGCCCCAGGACACTAGCTATGTGATCCTGGGCAAGTCATCTGATTCGGTTTGCCTCAGTTTCCCCAGCTATAAAATGATCTGCAAAAAAGGAATGACAAACCATTACAGTATCATTCCCAAGAAAACCCTGAAGGGGCCACTAAGAGTTGACATGACAAAAAAATGAAATACAGATAGGGAAGGAGGTACCCAGAAACCCAGGCATCTAGAGGAGTAGGGGGAAATTGGGGGAGTGAGAAGAGGAGCCCTTAGCCCTAGAAGTGACCTATACTTAGGCATTTCATGAAATGGTGGTCCAGGCTAAGGACAGGCCAATCAGAAGAGGAAGGAGGAGGAGAAGTCTGTGATTTTAGTGAGAAGTTCTCTCTACAAATGCACAACTTCACTTATTCCACAATTTAGAGAATTGCCTGGGAGCACTGATAGGTTATAGGTTTCAGCCCCTCAGATTCCATTAAGTATTTAGAGCTGGAATTGGAAAGGACCTCAGAGACCATTAGCCCAAACCCCTCATTTTTCAAAAGAGGAAACTGAGGTAGAGAGAGCTGAAGTGATTTGTTCATGGTTATACAGTTAGAAGAGATTAGAGGTGGGATCTGAACCCAAGACCTTTGAGCTAAAAATCCCACTGAATTCCACTTGCAACAAATCATGAATGTTGGCACCTTAGGCTGCCAAGTCTCCCTTTTTCACTCTCATCTGTTATTCACAATGGCCTCTTCTATCATTTCCCCCAACTTGTCCATGTCTCCTATAGGGGCACCGGCAGTTCTAGGCCTTTAGGGCCCTGCCTAAGATTAGCGGGAGCAAATAAGAAGTAATTTGGGTTAATGTGATAATGGGCATTCATTTGGATCATTATTATTCCTTCTAGGATATATATTTGTGTATTAAGAGGGGCCTTTCCAAACCACCTCTGAATTTGGAGAATGATGGACACTTAAACACAAATGAGGAAGGGAAGAAAGAGAGAGAGAGACAGAGAGAGGAAGAAAGGAAGAGGGAGAGAGAAGTAGGGAGGGAGAGAGTTAGAGAGAGTCAGAGAGAGAGAGGTTGAGGGGAGGGAGGGAGAGAGGGACAGAGAGAGACAAAAAGAGACAGAGAGAGAAGGGGAGGGAGGGAGAGAGAGACAGAGAGAGAAAGAGAGGGAGAGGAAGGGAGAGGGGGGAGAGAGAGAGAGAGGGATGGAGAGGGAGAGGGACAGAGAGAGGGAGAGAGACAGAGAGAGAGAGAGAGGAAGGGAGAAGGAGAGAGAAGGGGGGAGGGAGAGAGAGACAGAGACAGAGAGACAGAGAGAGACAGAGAGAGGGGGGAGGGAGGGAGAGACAGAGACAGAGAGAGAGAGACAGAGAGAGAGACAGAGAAAGAGAGAGAGAGAGAGAGAGAGAGAGAGAGAGAGAGAGAGAGAGAGAGAGAGAGTGAGAGAGAGAGAGAGCTTTCTCTATGCCAGGCACAGTGTTAAATGTTGGAGATAGAAAGCATACAAACAAGGGACTCACCTACAAAAGTTCAGAACAGCAGGCGTGAAGGGATTGGTGATAATAATAACAGTAACAAACTTTCATATCGTGCCTTAAGGTTTGTAAAGAACTTTAGAAATATCTCATTTGTTTCTCACAAAAATCCTGAAAGGTAGATGCCATTATTGTCTCCATTTTACAGAAGAGGAAATGGAGTCTGAGAGAGGTTAAGTGACTTTCCCAGGGTCACACATCGAATACATGGCTGAAACATTATTCTAGGTCCTTAATTCTTGGCAGTCTGTCAGTGCTTTGCATGCTGCCTGGCACATATTAAGTGCTTAATAAATGTCTATTGATTGATTGAAGTCACCCCATAAAGTTCAGGTTGTCCAACCCTAGTTACAAATTACCTGAGATGTGTGTGTGTGTGTGTGTGTGTGTGTGTGTGTGTGTGTGTGCCCTCTCACTGCCCTCCTTTCCCCTCATGTCATATAATGTAAGCTCCTCGAGGGCAGAAATTAAAAAAAAAATTTTTTTTGTTTTCCTAACACCTAGAATAGGCAGAGTATACAGTAGGTTTTTAATGAATGCTTATTGTCTGATGAATCCATCCAAGCCCTACTGATGATGACTAGCTCAGGCTCACAATAATTGCATGGTTTCAAATGGCTTAAGGATTTATTGTTGGGGAAATTGGCCATTTCTTCCATAGCAAGGGGGGAAGACAATTTACTGGCCCAGGAAAAAGGGGAGAATTGATGTAGAATATTGTTGGGTATCAAATCTTGCCCTTTTCAGAAACTCAACAAGAGATAGAGCCACCACAATGATCTGGGGCCACAGTCCTCTCTCGAAGCAGCTTGCTTCTTCAATACACCTTTGTGGGTGAAGGCAGGGGTGTGCTAG
The DNA here is from genome assembly GCF_027887165.1 of Monodelphis domestica. NCBI lineage: Eukaryota > Metazoa > Chordata > Mammalia > Didelphimorphia > Didelphidae > Monodelphis > Monodelphis domestica. The sequence goes on along the minus strand of NC_077232.1, from coordinate 41,621,367 downwards.
TAAATATTTAACCAAAGGAGGCACACTTTTCAATCCAATCTGGATTATTCATTTTCTTCATCACTTTCTTAAATTTAGACATTCAACAAAACAATCAATCAACCCTACAAATGCTCACACTGAATTTAACAATGGCTTTTCTAAGCCAGTTGGAACTGGCTTCTTATAGCCCTGGGTATAGGGGTTTGTGAATATGTGCAGAATACTAAAGGCAGCCAGGTGGTGCAGTGGAGAGAGTGCTGGGTCTGGAGTCAGAAACACCTGAGTTCAAATCTGGTTCCAAACCCTAATCTGTCAACTGAGCTAGAGAAGGAATGGTAAGCCACTGCAGGATCTATGCCAAGAAAACCCCAAATGGAGTCACAAAGAGTCAGAAATGACTGAAATGATTGCACAATAAGTGGGGAAAGAGAACAGATTTGGAGTCAGAAAGATGTAGGTTCAAGTCTTTCACTGGACATATGTTGGCTGAGTGACCCTAAGCAAATCCCTCCATTTCTCAGTTTCCCCAGCAGTTCTCTAAGACATTATGGTAATCTCTACAGGCAGAGCAAGTGATTTAGCCCCTTTGCCTAGTCCTTACCTCTCTTCTACCTTGGAACCAATACACTGTAGTATTGATTATAAGACAGAAGGTAAGAGATGGAAAAAATCAATGTTATTTCTTCTCCTGATGCATTATGCTCATTTTGGCCAGATATGTGATTCTTGGATATTTTTATTTAACTAATTTATTTAGAATATTTTCCCATGGTTACATGACTTATGTTCTTTCACTTCCCTCGTCCCATTCCACGCCCCGCCCCCCCCAGCCAATGAGCAATTCCACTGGGTTTTACATGTGATCAAGACCTATTTCCATATTATTAATACTTGCACTAGGGTGATCATTTAGAGTCTACATTCCCATCATTTCCCCACTGTCTCATGTGATCGAGCAGTTGCTTTTCTTCTGGGTTTCTACTCCCACAGTTCTTACTCTGGATCTGGATAGTGTTTTTTTCTCAGAAGTCCCTCAGAATTGTCCTGAATCATTGCATTGTTACTAATGGAGAAGTCCATTACATTCGATTGTACCACAGTCTATCGTCTCCTTGTACGATGTTCTCCTGGTTCTCCTCCTTTCAGTCTGCATCAACTCCTGGAGGTTGTTCCAGTTCACATGGAGTCCCTCCAGTTCATCATTCCTTTGAGCACAATAATATTCCATCACCAACAGATACCACAATTTGTTCAGCCATTCCCCAACTGAAGGGCATCCCCTCATTTTCCAATTTTTGGCCACCACAAAGAGTGCTGCTATGAATATTCTTGTACAAGTCTTTTTCCTTATTATCTCTTTGGGGTACAAACCCAGCAGTGCTATGGCTGGATCAAAGGACAGGCAGTCTTTTAGCACCCTTTGGGCATAGATCCAAATTGCCTTCCAGAATCGTTGAATCAATTCTGGATATGTGATTCTTGGTTGAGGCCCTAAGTCTTCAAGGCCAATAAAGGTTTAGAGAATTTAGGCTGAGCAAGAAGCACTTTCCAGGCACCAGAGACAGCTGATGCAAATATATGGAAGCAGAAACAGCTGGATAATAGTTAGTCATGCAGTTTGCCTAGAATATGGAATACATGAGGGGGAAGTCAGGTTTGGAATAGGTTGTGGGGAACCTTGACTTTTGTTAATATTTTAATCTAGAGGCAACAGGGAGCCATTAAAAGTTTTTGAGGAAGGAAATTACATGGTCAGGATGGTGCCCTAGAAAGATTATTGTTTTGGGAGCTTTGTACAGAATAGCCTAAAGATGAGAAAGACTAATGAAACAAGTAAAGTTAATTCCCTACTAACCTTTGGTAATCAATCAGTAAGTATTTATTAAATGCCTGCTGTACTCTAGAGTCTAGGGAAACAAATTAAAAAATGGGGTTGATTAAGCCAGTCAAGTCACCTTTCCCCACTTAAGTAAGTGGTAAAAGATGCCCATATACTTTAACAAGATGAGAGCTGGTCTCAGATGACCCAACAAACACTTAAGCATAATATGCCCACTGTTAAACTAGAGTAGTCATTAACTAAATAGCCTTTGGATTGACCAAGAAAACTTAGTGCCATTCTGTGGGTTATCTGGAAATTAGAAGACCATTTTAGAATCCAAGTTATTAGAGCATATCATGTATATGTGGATTCCAGGCAGTGATAAAGGAAGAGAGAACAGTTCAACCAAATCTCCTTGAGGAGTCAATGGGGAAGGAAGAGAGCATTTCGGCCTGGTCATGGTCTCCTCCTACCCTCTAGGCTAGAGGAGGACCTTGTATACTCTAAAAGTATACTGGAGGACTTCCCATTTTCCCACTGTCATCCTGGTAGCAGCCTTGGAAGAGAAATATTGAATGCTGATTCTTAGTCCTACAAAAAGTCCACAAGAAAAGGATAGTATGCCTAAAGGGAATTTCTTGAGCATCCCATGGAGCCATGAGGAATAGAGAGGGACTTTCAGCAACCATCAGGAATAATTTGCTCTAAGCCTGAGCCCACTTCCCTTTGCACTCTATAAGTATTTGTAGGAGGATATATCACAGTCTTTTGAGGAGATGCTTTGTACCAACTGTTCTATTGCCACACTTTAGTAAATACTTTTTTTCCCCTAAAAGCTATTTGAATATGGCTGATTAAATTGATTCTCAACTGATAATGAGGATGAAGTACACTGGTGGGGGCTCATGACTTGTATGTACTACTAGAAAGACAACTCTTCAATTCTTCAGGACTAATCTTAGAGTCCTGAGTGGGTTAAGAAGCTTTGGAGACCCAATGAGTCAAGTAGAGATTGGGATAAGAGTCTGAGAGTATTTGCTATACAAATATAAAGAATGATACAATCTCTATACTTAAAGAATTTATGGAGAAATCCAGCAGAATTTTGCAGATAGCTGAAATCGATATTTTTCCTAGACCTTACTTGGCCATCTTCTTCTTCTTCTTCCTTCTAGAGGTACCACTAACCAAAAGCAGGGATACTCTTAGAAAGAAAGAAGGTTGTTTTCTATCTTCTGGATATCCTCTGAGGGAGGGTATAAATAAGCAGTAAAAATGGTCAGGCAGATAGCTGGTAGAAGCCAGAGACTTGAATAATACACAAACTGGATAATCAGCTTTTACATAGTTGAGAGTTGACTGTTCCTTATTAATGAATAGTAATAGATGATTCCCTCCCATGTTCCCCTCTCCTCCACCCACTCTGTAACTCTGGGACCTGAAGGCTTAAGAGGAACTGACTTTCATTGGACCTAACCAATGCTTGGCTTTTTAATTAAGAATGCTGATGATGGCCAGTGCTTACGGTAATGAGAAAAACAAATAGAGAGTAGATTATGGAGTGCCAGAGTGGAAATAGCAATGAGTAGGGTATCCAGGGGAAGTTGTTAGATGAGATCAAATGACTTCTGAGGGCTCTCTCTAGCTCTAGAAAAAGGATCCTATGGGAACATTTAGCAGTCTGCTAGAGCCATTTACATAGTCTTTAGGGGTTTAGAGGTAGAAGGTCAGGAAACAGACAGACAGAAACTCACTTAGTCAAAAAAGAGCCCACTCTGTACTCCAGCACATGCCATGTGCTTGGGATGCAAATATAAAGAAGGAAGCAATCCTTGCCCTCTGGGAGATTGTATTAAATAATATGTTTCTCTCTCTCTCTCTCTCTCTCTCTCTCTCTCTCTCTCTCTCTCTCTCTCTCTCTCTCTCTCTCTCTCTCTCTCTCTCTCTCTTTCTCTCTCTCTCTCTCTGTCTCTCTCTGTCTCTCTCTCTCTGTCTCTCTCTGTCTCTCTCTGTCTCTCTCTGTCTCTCTGTCTCTCTGTCTCTCTCTCTTTCTCTCTCTCTGTCTCTCTCTGTCTCTCTCTGTCTCTCTCTGTCTCTCTCTGTCTCTGTCTCTGTCTCTGTCTCTCTCTCTCTGTCTCTCTCTGTCTCTCTCTCTCTGTCTCTGTCTGTCTATCTATCTATCTATCTATCTATCTATCTATCTATCTATCTATGTGTGTATGTACATCTCTATATATCTATATGTCAGTATTTATAGAATAAAATATAAATACATATACAGTCATAATAGATACAAGTAGTTTGGAAGGAAGGGTGCTAATAGTTTGGGAGAAGGGCAAATCAGGGAAGGCTTCTTGAAAAAGGTAGTGTATGAAATGAACCCTGGGGAAAAAAGAAAGATTCTATGAGATGGAGGTGAGAAGAGGCTATGCATTTTAGGCATGGGATACAGCCAGAGCAAATGAATATCTTTTTTTATTTTTTAAACCCTTACGTTCTGTCTTACTATCAGTTCTTTTTATTTGTATTTATTTTATTTTAATTAAAAAAAAAAAACTTCTCCATATTAGTTTCAAGGCAGAAGGGCTGTGCAATGGGGGTTGAATAACTTGCTCAGGATCACACAGCTAAGAAATATCTTAGGGCAGATTTGAGCCTAGGACCTTCCATTTCTTGACCTGGCTCTCAATCTACTCAGCCACCTCACTTGCCCCCTTAGTATCAGTTCTTAAACAGAAGAGTGGCAAGGGCTAAGCAATGGAGGTTAAGTGACTTCTCCAGGGTCTTCTGAGACCACATTTGAACCCAGGTCCTGCTGACTCCAGACCTGGCACTGCTGCCTTTCTGTCTCACAATATCTTATAACAATTGTTCTATACAAAATTGATTTTTTCCTCTCAGTTTGACCTTATGTATTCCTTTCCTGATCACTTATTTTGGGGAGGAAGGAGGAAATTTTGGTGGTTGTAGGTAGGTTTTTTTTTTCTTAACCTGAAATGAAACAGTCAATTCTTTCAGAGGTGGAAGACAGGGGACACCAGCTCTTTAGGAATTTCCCCCCTGCATCTAGCCTAAATAATTTGAGAAAACAGTTCATATCAGAGGGTCTTAGTAGACTGCAAGCTTGATTCATAGGAGAGTGTAGTGCGATTTGAAAGCCAAATAATGTGAGTGTGATCTTAGGCTGCATGCAGCAGTGTTGAATACAGAGCCCTCTCTGTACTCTGTCTTAGTCTGACCACCTCTGAAGTGTACCAGCCAGTTCTGACAGCTACCTTGTAAGAAGACACTATATGGTAAGAGAACTGGAGATCTCACCAAACCAAAATTCATTCAAGGAATGGGGGATATTTAGCTGGGAGAAAATTTGGGAGTTGAGCATAATGGCCTTTTAGGAGTATATAGAAGTCACTTAGGCAGCACTTGGTCTGCCTGGCCCCAGAGAGCAGAACTAGAACTACAGAGGAAAGAGAAATGGAAGGGGGAGACTTCCCAATGAACAGAAAATGGAAACAGGCAGCCCCTAAATGTGGTGAGTTCTGGTGCTGGACTTGGAGTCATAAAGACTCCTAGACCCCAGGGAAGTCACTTAGCATCTCTCCTCAGTTGCCTCATGTATAAAATGAAGTGTTTGGATTAGAACCCTTCTTTGATCCACTGAGCTCTAAATCAGAGGTTCTTAATCTTTTTTTTTTTTGTTTGTCTGTATCAAATATGTTAAGGGTAAAATTAGGGGTTATTGACTGAATATATTATAGTAGTGGTCACCAGGGATTAATTCAGTCCCAATAAAATACTCAAGTCAGTTTGGGATTTTTACGGTGGTTTATGTGGCAATCTGATGAAGCCTTCTCAGAATAAATATCGTTTTAATTTATCTTTAATTCTAAATGTAATTTAAAATGATACAATAAAAACCTACATAAAATGAAATAAATTAAGAACTCTTGCTCCAAATATATGATAGCTCTGATCCCCTTTTGGGTAACTTTGAGCAAGCCATTTAACCTGAGTTGTGCCCTAGTTTCCTCACCTGCAAAATGAGAGAATTGGACTAGTTGACCTCTCTGATCCTTCTCAGCTCTCAATCAAGGATCCATCCCAGGATCCCCTTTCTCCTAAGTTTTCAAGTGGAAAAAAAAAATGCACCAGCTGGGGATGTTGGAGGGAATTCCTGACCAGGTCCAGGTTGTGCTAGCTGGCCTCTGGAGGTCTGGGGTCCCTTCCAGCCCAGGCCCTGGGACTCTACTCCTTCCAGTGAGCCTCCAGGCTTGAAAGAATGGTAGCTGCCAGATCAATTCTTCATCCATTAACAGGTTGCTTCTCTTTTCCCTCAGACAGTCATAACCTGGTCAGACCTGTTTTGGTTGAACACTAAAGTGTGAGCTCCACATGCAAATGAGCCCATGTTTGCAATCCTTTATTTTACTGTATTAAGGACCTCACAGCCAATCAGGCGAGGGGGAAGTGACTTAGGGAATTCCCGGTTGGTGGCCTATTGCTTAACATCCTACAAAATGATTTAAAATTAATGTCCTATGCATTCATCTTCACTTATGAGGGCTGGGAAGTGCTAGAACCCAACACCCCACTAAGCTTGGCCATCAGCACCTCTGGGAGCTAGCCTGTCTGTTTCCCTCTGGCCAGCTTCCTCACTAGACCCTGCTATTGGATTTCCCAACAGAATTTGTAGTTAAATGAGGTAAGTTGGGATGGTTTGGGTGATTCTGGTCTTTTTTTTTGGGGGGGGGACGTTGAATTGTTACTACCTGGAGGAGAAGAGAAGCCAGTAGGTTCTGGTAGGGGCAGACAGCTGAGAAAGTCCAGTAGTCCAGTTCTTTGGCCATTCCCTCCCTCCCTCCCTCTCTCCCTCCCTCCACTCCCTGATGTCGGTTGGGGCCAAAATGAAACCCAACTTCGCCTGGACTGGCTGCTCACCTACGATGGGATTTTTCCCTGGAACCAGGATCCTTCAGCTGAACTTTCTTGGAATGTAACCCTTCAGTTCCCTTCCAGCTCATTGGCTCGGCTTCCTTGGTAACCCTCTGGGTTGCGTTTTCTGTATTAAAACCATTATTCTGAGAAGCGCTTGCGTCTAGACTGGCAAAGGAGCCTAGAAGGCGCACTTGTGCCCCGGAGGAGGGAATCTGGCTAGTGGGGGCGGGGTGCGTCTGCTGGCCTGAGAGGGGTCCCCGTGAACTCCCCCAAGCCCTCTAGCCTCTTCCCTTGACCTTCGGGTGAAGCGGCCGTCTCCCTAGCTTAGGAAATCTCCAGACCGGTAGAGCTAGCTGCCCCGCTCCTAGCCTATCCTCACGATCCCGATTTTCCCCGCTTCGGAGGAGCGTTCTGGAGGGAGTTAGCAGCCCACAGAACCTCGATGGGGCTCGATGGAGATAAATACCTGGAAATTAGGGGGGGGGAGTAGCGGGGGACAGGGAAGGGGCAGGGTAGAGAAGGGACCCCAGACTGCCTTTCCTACCCTTCGCTGGGAAAAGATCGGCCAGCCGGAAGAAGCAGGTGGGACGGGAAAGAGGGACAGCAGAAGACACAGATTGGGGGCCCGCGGGAAGATGGGAAGGGAGTGGGGAAGGCAAAGAAGCCCAGCGGATGGCAGGTGCTCTGACAGGCTAGCCCTGGTTGATTTTATGAAAAGGCGGTAGCACGGACGAGCCGGAGTGACTCAGGAGCTTCTGGGTCCGGGATGCCAGGTGTGGGCAATATAAGGGCAAGTTTCAGCCTCAGAAGGGACAGACAGTCCCAGGAGTCACTTGTAAGGGAGAGTCTCCAAAAAGCTTGAACCACTGCAACTTTGGTTAATCGATCCACAAGCACTTTTGAAGCTTCTATTTATTATTAGCTAAGCAAAAATACTCACAAATACTCACCCCCTCAGAAGTGTGTGTGTTAAGATAGTGCAGGTGGCAGCATGAGTCTGAGTTGAGTCCAATCATAATTCATCTGGTTGTTTCTGTTCAAATTGTGAACAGCATTGGTGTTATGGAAAGAATGCTGGATTTGGAGTCAGAGGTCCCCAGTTCGAATCCCAGTTTGCCCAAATACCACTTGTGTGACCTTGAGCAAGTCATTTTATATCCTTGGGCCTCAGTTTCCTCATCCATAAAATGTGGGGGCTAGACAAGGTGTCTTACGGCTTTGAATCTATGCTTCTACAATGGGCAAATAAGCAAGAGAAATTTGAAGAGGAGGCACATTAGAACTTGTTGAGAAAAAAACAAATGAGTGTAGGAATTGGATTCCTTTAAAATGGAGGGGAGATCTTGATCCATGACTCATGTAAAACCCAGTGGAATTGAGCTTTGCCTACCAGAGCACGGTGGGAGGAGGGGAGGAAAAGAACATGGAATAAATATTCTTAATTAATCAATTAAATAAAATGAAAAATAAATAAATAAATACAATGGAGGGGAGAAAGGATTATTTGTGAGTGAAAGAGTGTGTACGTGTGTTTGTGTAGAGGTGGTACATATTTAGAAAAAGCCTTCAGGTTATTGTCTGGACTTGAGGGGTTCAATTTTCCTTCCATTGAGGGCAGGGTTTGATTTATAGCAGAAAAATTTTAGGTTACCTATTAGAAAGAATTTTCCTGGTTATAAAGGTTTCAAGGTGCTGCAAAATATCCTTATCATAAATATCATATATAATATGATATCATAAACATAATAAATCACCTCAAGAGAATACAGTTCAATTGCATTCAATCCAAGAGCTCTTTATGAAGTGCCTGCTATATATAGCATACTGTACTGGGGAAAACATTTTTTAAAAGGCCCTGCCCTCAAGGAGCTTATATTCTACTGGCCTGGGGTAGTGAGGAATATAGTATGTCCATAGATACTAAAGTTATTTGAGGTAGGAAAGCTTGTTACTTGGTACATAGTAGGTACTTAATAAATATCGGTTAATTATTAACAACTGAAGAAGGGCAACTAGGTGGCTCAGTGGATAGAGAGCCAGGCCTGGAGTTAAGACTGGGTTCAAATATGGCCTGAGAGACCTTCTAGCTGTGTGACCTTGGGCAAGTCTCTTAACCTCAGTTGCCTAGTCCTCACAGCTCTTCTGCCTTGGAACTGATCCTGAATATTGATCTGACAGAAAGTAAGAGTTTTCAAAAATAAAACAACAAAGAGGAAGTCAGTGGATAATCAAAGATGAACTGGACAAGAATACAGTCATAGTAGCCTTGGGTTAATGGGGAAATAACAATGGTCCCCCTTTAGTTCATAAATATGAACCAGAGGGAAACTCAAAGGTTCCTCCCTGTACTGCACAGAGGAACAAACAGCTGCTTTCTGCACTGATATTTGAAGGGCTTTCTTACAGTCGATGCCCCAGATGTCAGATCTAGGAACAGTGGGTCCAGGTTGCAGGGAAACAGATGTATAGGAAGAAAAAAAAACCCTAAAAACCCTAGCCACAGAAGGAAAACAATCTAACCGATAAAGTTATCCCAAAGGGGAACTGGCTGCCTTTGCAGATAGTGAGTTCCCCTTCACAGGTCTCTGGTGAACACTTACTGAGAATGATGGAGAGATTTCTATTTGGGCTCAGGTTGGGCTAGTCAGCCTTTCAGGTTCCTTCTGAGATTCAGTGGTTCAGGGGAATAAAAGAAAGAACTGGGAATATCTCTGTGGGACAGGGTGTTCTGGAAATTATCTTGAGTTGCCATTTGGCTGTAGCAATTGTAATCACTAAATCTTGTATTTATATAGTACACTGCAAGCAGCTCCCATTAATTTCCCAACTTTATCTAATCCATCTTCCAAACAGCCTTGTAAGCCAGTGGAGGGACTGGGACAGGTATTTATACTATGCCCTACAGAGAACAAAATAAAGATACGGGAAGATTAAATTAATCCCCCAAGGACATGGGATCAGAGGATGATAGAGGTAAAGAGAACCTTAGTCCAACCACCAAGTTTTATAGATGAGAAAGCAGAGGTTCAGAAAGGTTAAGCTATATGCCCAAGGTCACACAGCAAGTTGGAGGGAACCAGTGGCAAAATGGAAGTAGGATGACTGTTGGGTCAGAAATGCAACGATTTGGGTCAAAGGATGCAAAGGAGCCAAGTAAGCTCTCTCCATCCTAGCTCTAATGATCAGTCCACTAGTTCACCTTGATTTCTCTGGAAACTTGTCCCTAAATGTAGTATCCAATTTAGTTCACTGTTGCAGAATGAAGATTAGAATTACAAGGTTGGAAGGGGCATGGTGAGGTCATTCAGTCCATTCCTCTGCCCTCAGATGACAGTATTTAGTTAAGTCATTTCAAGATGGCAGGATTTTTTCAAAAACTCTTTTGAGATAAAGGCTGAGAGCTTCTAGAAGAATACAATATCCAACCATGGTTTTAGGGGTCAGGTGCCATCTATAGTTGGACTGGATTGTCTCTCCCACTCTTCTAGCTAGGATCTTTCTGTAGCTTCGCTGGGTATAAGACTTCATTTCTCTTTCAGACTTTGCCGTTGTGGGGCTCTGTGGTTTGGGCAAACAAGTCAAGCTCACAGAAAGTTTTCCTTCTTAGTTTAAAAAGAAAAAAGAAAGAAAGAAAGAGAGAGAGAAAGAAAGAAAGAAAGAAAGAAAGAAAGAAAGAAAGAAAGAAAGAAAGAAAGAAAGAAAGAAAGAAAGAAAGAAAGAAAGAAAGAAAGAAAGAAAGAAAGAAAGAAAAAAGGAAAGAAAGAAGTCATTGTTGATGCAGATGTCAGGAGCTTTTCATTGTGCTGGAAGGAATAGAAGGAACATACCCTTGCCATGGAAAGAATGCTGAATTTGGAGTCAGGGGATGTAAATTCAAATCCTGCTTTCACTACTTAACTTCTTTGGATCTGTTTCCTCATCTGGAAAATGGAGGGATTGGGGTAGGGGGGTGACTGAGAAGGATGTCTTGCAGCTCCAGATCTCTGCTCAAGGGATCCCAAGGCATCCAGGATGCAAACAGTGGCATGGCAGAGAATGGGGAGAAGGGTACAGCTAGCTCGTTAAGTAAAGTGCTTCTGTAGTATGATATATACAAATGTCATATTATTGCTTTGTGTTTAGGATAAGAGAAAATATTGAATAAATCATAACAATAGCTCACATTTATATAGTATTTTAAGGTTGGTAAAATACCTTACACATGTTACTCACCTATTGGATCTTCACAAGCACTTTAGGGGTGGGTAGGTGTTATTTTATCCCCATTTCAAAGATGATAGACTGAGGCTAAGAGAGCTTGAATTGTCCAGGATCACACAAGTCATCTTTGTCAGTGGCAGGATTCCTATGTCAGGTTTTTCCATTTCCAAAGTGAGTCCTCTATCCACTGAGATCTCTGGAGGAAGCTTCCATCTTTGAGGATCTCAATTGAACTTCCTATCTGGAGACTGCCCCATTGTACCTCTGAGTCATGGGATGATTCTGCTGGGGTCTCAGGCTGGAATAAATTATCTCAGTGGGTCCTAGCCAGCTCTCTGATTCTAGGATTGCTTTAGGGGTGGGGAGAGGCAGGTCACAGGACCAGACCTTAGGCTGTAGGTTAGTAGCTGACCTTTCAAGTTTCATGTGGGGTTGCTGTAGGCTGAAGCTAAGGTGGAAGATACCTCCAAAACACAGCAGCTATGAGACTAGTTGTCTTCACATATTTATTTTTTATTTGTTTATTTGTTTATTCATTCACTTATTTATTTGTTCATTCATTCATTTATTTATCTATTTATTTGCTTATTTATTCATTCATCAATTCATTCGCATATTTATTTATTTGCTTTATTCATTCATTTATTTTCTTATTCATTCATTCGTTTACTTGTTTATTTATTTATCTGTCTAATTATTTATCTAAATCCTTACCTTCCATCTTAGAGGCAATACTGTGTATTGGTTCCAAGGCAGAACAGTGGTAAGAAAGGACTAGGCAATGAGGATTAAGGGACTTGCCCAGGGTCACATAGCTAGGAAGTGTCTGAGGCCAGATTTGAACCCAGGACCTCCCATCTCTGGGTCTGACTCTCAATCCACTGAGTCACCCAGCTGCCCTTAGAGTGGATGTTTTAGAAGGTAAGAGGTAAAAAAAAAAAGAAAGAAAGAAAAAAGAAAGAAAAGGGGGAAATAGTCCCAATTGTTAGAAAGTTTGTCCAGAGTTACAGTTTCATGTTCTTGTGTCATCGGTCTTCGCACAGTGCCTAGCACACCCAAGGTCAAGTTAAATTTTCAACTTCCTTTCCCCTTGAACTCCAAGTTCAATCATACAGCCTTTGGCTACATGAGGTCAAACATCTGAAGTGCCAGGATTTCCACCGAGTTGGCGCCATCTTGTTAGTTAGATGGACCAGAGGCTAGAGGCTCCCAAAGAAAGCAGAGGAAGGTCTGGCAGACAGGGGAGGGGGTGCATCACAGGCTGTACAAGAAAGCCCTCTTGCCAGCAGCCCTGGACTAATAACTCAGATGCCCACTGGCACAGGGAGACCCTATCATCAGGAACGTATAGGGTGGCCCATTTAAAGAGGCCCCCAGCTTTTTAATTGGCCTCATTTGAAATGAGACAGCCTATAAAATAACTCCTTTGAAAATGGATTTCACTAGCACCTAACCACAATTCTATTTTTGTTAGTGGTGGTTTTATAGGGGCCCGGGCTCTTGTGTTGGCTGACTGGACTCACAATGTCTTGTTTTGTTTCATTCCCTTCTGGGAACCAGACTCCAATTTTCTCCCAGGATTTTCATTAGTGTTTGAACTCAAGGCAGAAGGCAGTCTGGGTGGTAAGAGGACTCCCTCTCCCACTCTGCTGCCCACTAGGCTTTCCATCTCACTGGCACCAAATCCAAGCCTATGGGCTTAGAACAGGGAAGTCTGGGATGGCCAGAAGTAGCTTTTCTGGACTTTACTGTCCTTTGATGCCCTAGCAGAGGCCATTTGCTACTTGTGAAGAGGGTGCCCAGAAGAAATGGGAGTTCCCAGTGAGGAGAGATGTGACAAATACCCACTGTGCCCACCAGTCAAATGACCCTTCCAATGACTAGCCAAGACCAATGGCCCTTCCTTTCCTGCCTTATTGCTTTTGTGGGAGTTCTCACCTTCACCTGTTACAATCCCCAGCTTCCTTCCAAAGTCAGCTCAAACTGTCTTTAGCTCCAGATGCCTTTTGGATCTCTTCTCCCCACTTTCGAGCTGCTATGCCTCTGTTTCCACATTTATTACTTTGAAATTATTTTGTATAGATCTGGATGCGCTGTCTCAGCCTAAGGACACCCCCACCCATTCACTTGAATCTTTGACTCCCAGGCACTGGGCACACAACAACAAAACATTTATATAATGCTTTAAGGTCTGTGAAATAGGGCAACTAGCTGGCATAGCAGATATAGTACCAGACCTAGTGTCAGAAAGAGGACCTGTATTCAAATCTGGTCTCAGATACTGCCTAACTATGTGACCCTGGCTAAGTCACTTAATCCCCTTTACTTAGCCCTTGCCTTTCTGTCTCAGAGTTAATACTAAATCTGAAAGTAATTTTTTAAAATAATAAGGTTTGCAAAGCTCTTTATGTATTTTATTTCATGCTTTATAAGGTATATGCTATTTCACTCAATCCTCATAACCATGCTGTGAAGGAGGTGCTATTATTATCCAAATTTTATAGATGAGGAAACTGAGGCAACTGAGAGTGGTCTGGGGTCACACAGCTGGTAATCACCCTGAGGTGGGATTTGAACCCAAGTCTAGTAACAATAGTAGCTAGCATTTATATATGCTTTACAAATATTATCTCATTTGATCCTTACAACTACCTTGAACAGTAGGTGCTATCAATACGTCCATTTTACAGATGAGAAAACTACAGCAGGTAGAGGTGAAATGACCTGCTCATGGTCACTCAGCTCCTTAGCATCTGAGGCTAAATTTGAGCTCGGGTCTTCCTGATTCCAGATCAAAATCTACATGGGATTTATCAGTTGTGTCTGACTCTTCATGAACCCAAATTGGGGTCCTCTTGGCAAAGATCCTAGAGTGATTTGCCATTTCCTTTTCCAGCTCATTTGACAGATGAGGAAACTGAGACAAACAGAATTAAGTGACTTACTGAGGGTCATCCAGGTAGGAAGTGTCTAAGGCTGAATTTGAACTTCCTGACTACAAGACTCACCTAGCTGCCCAGTATGTTCAGTAATATCTAATTCTTCTTGACTCCATCTGGAGTTTTCTTGGCAAAGATCCTGGAAAAGTAAGAGCTTAATAAATACTTGTTGCTAGGCTGAACTTTGGGTTTGGAATGGCTGCTCAGGGCCCCTGAAGGAGAGACAACTGTAAACTTCTTTTAGACAGAATAGGAAACTCTTTGCCTAAAGGTTGCCCAATGCTTTGGGGCACTTCCAACGGGTAGGAAGTTTCCCCTGATGTGAAGTCTAAATTTACCTCTCTGCACTTCCTCCTGTTTCTCTTTCCATCATCTGATCCACACAGAAGTCAGTACTCCCTCTTAACAACTCTCTCTATACTTGGGGACAAGTATAGATTGATCCCCACAAATTTTCTGATTGATCCCCACAAATCTATTCTTCTCTAGCCTAGAACTTCTCCAGTGGCTCTGACCAGGTCCTCATATGGCATGACCTAAAGGTCCTGTGCCACCTCAGGTACCCTCTTCTGTTGACTCTCCAGCAAAAATGTCAACCAAACACAACAATCCCAACGAAGCTAGTCGATCCCACAATTCCAGTGTTTTGATGGATATGGGCATTGTGGCCCTATGCAGATGGGAAGCCATCCATTCCTTCTGATCTTGTGCCAGTTGTCCCTGTCCAATAGAATCCTCCACTGGGAGACCTCACCAGCTAGGGATCCTTCCTCTAGACCTTGTGAAGATTAAAATTAATATTCAATAACTCAAGTATTATATTTTATAAGATTTTATTAATAATAACTAAAATAAAAGAACTACCTAAAATCCAGCTGACTCAACAGAGAAGAGAGTGGGGGAGGAGTCACCGCCAACTTAAGGATTCTGGGTAATATAGAAAGGAATTTTGGGTAATGTAGTTTTAGAGGTTCAAGAATTTCTAACTATACATTCCCCCCTGTGATCCTGTTGGGAATCTCTTGGCACTGCATGGATACCAAGAGAAATGTGGACCACCCAGCCTCTCAGGCTTAAGATTTGGCAAGGGTTTTGTTGCAAAATCCTTGGCTTGGTAATGTTACATTTGTAGTAAACTAGCATTTATTAAGCTCCTACTGCATGCCAAGCACTCTTTTAGAATGTATAGATGCACTGTTTCCAAGGCAGAAGAGTGGTAAGGGTTAGGCAATGGGAGTTAAGTGACTTGTCTATGGTCACACAGCTAGGAAGTATCTGAGGTCAAATTTGAACCCAGGACCTCCTGTCTCTAGGCCTGGCTCTTTATTCACTGAGCTGCCTTGCAGAGTTTCTTACAGAAGAAATTTAAAGGAAGCCAGGGCAGGCGGGCATTTGTATATACATAGTTATTTACATATTATCTCCCTCAAAATAATGCAAGCCCCTTGAGGCAAGAGAACAAGTGTTCTCTTTGAATTTCTTTGTGTCCCCTGTGTAAGAGTAAGCTTTGCACAGTGCTTGGCACATAATAGGAGCTTAATTAATTCTAGTTACCTAATTCAAATGGAATGTAATACTAGCCATGAATTTTGCAAGATAACCTCTAGGCAGCTCCATTGTACAATTCCAAAAGTCATTAGGTCTGGAGCAAGTTAGACTGAGTTCAAATCTTGTCTAAGGTACTAGTGAAGTGACCCTGGGCAAGTCACTTAAATCTGCCTCCATTTCCTCAACTATAAAATAGGAATAATGATATGTACATATCTCTCTGTCTCAGCCTCTCTGTGTGTGTCTGTCAGTGTCAGTGTCTGTGTCTGTGTGTCTGTCTCCCTCTCTCTCTCTTTCTCCCTCCTCCCTCCTTCCCTTCTCACACAATAAGCTTGAGTAAATTGCTTTTGAGCTGGTTGAATATTACTTTGGCCCACCTAGTACCTCCTCATGGCCATTTTGGATCTCAATCTTGACTCAATTCAACAATAAGCATTTATTTGGCATCTACTCTGAGCAAATCAGCGTTAGCACTGGGAAAACAAAGAAGAAAGTCAATCTTTGGCCAAGTTTAGCTCATCGAGGACCTGTGATTTAATCAGGGGATTTGCAACCCACTAGAGTAGCTAGTCCATAATTTAGTCTCACCTGGAGTTAGTTCCCTGAGGCTCCCTGAAATTAAGTGGTTACCCAGATAATAGGTATCAGAGATGGAATTTGAACCCAGTTTCTTGGCTGCAAGCCCAGCACTCAATTCATTGTGCCTTACTGCCTCCAGTATGCATACTATTTAGAATCTAATTCAACAAACATTTATTGAGAGCTTACCATGGGCCTGCTGATTGAATCTAATTAAATTAATATGATATAATTTCAGAACAGGCTGCACTGACAATGTGGCGATCAGGAAAGGTGTTTTGTGGGAACTGGTACTTGAGTTGAGCTTTGAAGGATAAATTAGAGGTACAGGGAGTAAGTAGATGAGTTCTTTCTGTACAGTTCTAATTGGATTGCCCTCTGAATTGTTCCACGGAGGAGCAGTCACCATAAAGTTGAAGGGTGGTATATATATTTGGGATGTACATAATTGTTTGTCTGTTGTCTCTACCATTAGAATGGTCCTTGAGGGCAGGGATCCAAGGTTAGTCTTTCTTTGGAACCATAGATTCTTATGGTAAAAGCTTAATAAATGGTTATTGATAAGCCAAACCAAGGGACCAAAAGTGTGAGTCTTCTGGGGACTAATCAGCATTATATTTTATAAACAGTAGGTGTTTAATGGATGCATCTGGCTCTAGAATACTCCTGGGGAGAGGTATTTGTGACTCAGTTCAATAATTATTAAGCGCATACTATGTGCAGAATACAAAAGGGAGTGTGGTGTGCAGTGGATAGAGTACTGGGCTTAGAGTCAGGAGAACTTGAGTTTAAATGGCCTCAGACACTTACTAGCCATGCCACTCTGGGCAATTCTTTAACCTTGTATGCCTCAGTTTCCTCTGGGAGAAGGAAATGGCAAAACAAGTATCTTCTTCACCAAGAAAACCTCTAATGGAGTCATGAAGAGCCAGACTCATTGGAAAACAATAACTGAATGGTGCTTCTTGAGTTTTTATAGAACTGAATTGGTTGAATTGCATTGTTAAGTGGTCTCCCCTTTGCCTTGAGTGCCATTTTCTTTGTGAATCGAGAATAGGCTTGCCAAGTCCCAAAGAGAGTGAGTCACACCCTTCTACAAATCCCTTAATGGTGTCAGCTCTGTTTGACATTCGCTTAGTAGACCAGCCAATCCTTCTTTCAGGTCTGGGGAAAAGAGGGTTCTTGACTCGAGGAGGAGGAGTTCTAGCACCAGGGGAGATCCTGGACTAAGACTTGTTGCTCTCGCCGTCTCTCTGGCCAACTTAAGGAGTGACCCTGGGGTTTGAAATGCCAGGTGTGCTGTTTTGAGAAACCAACAAATTCATACTGAGAGTAAACCATCTTTTTCTGGTTACTTTTCTGTGCTATTTGGTGTTGACGATAATTCAAGCAAGAGTTTATGCTGTTGTGGGGTAGCTTGGGGTTCAGCTAGATTGTCTAGCATAAGTTTGCTTAAAGATGGTCTCAGTTTATTGGGACGTAGTCGAACCCAGAACAAGGACTGATCATTAAAATAACAATAACATTCAGAGGGAGTCTGCCTGTGACCCAAGTAAAAAAGTGGGTCGAGGGCTGGCCTTGGAATCAGAAAGGCCAGAGTTTGAATCCTGCCTCAGATGCTTAAGTAACTGTGATCTTGGACAAGGCACTTAACCTTTCTCAGTTTTCTCATCCTTAAAATAGATATCTTTTTTTTATATAAAACCCTTACCTTACAATACTGCGTATTGACTCCAAGGCAGAAGAGTGGTAAGGGCTAGGCAATGGGGGTCAAGTGACTTGCCCAGGGTCACACAGCTGGGAAGTGTCTGAGGCCAGATTTGAACCTAGGACCTCCCGTCTCTAGGGCTGGCTCTCAATCCACTGAGCAACCCAGCTGCCCACAAAATAGATATCTTAATGCTATTGCTGTTGTTAATTGAGGAAACTACCTTTACCAAGAAGATCACTGTCAATATATATCAGAAGTAAGATTTGAACTCAGGTCTTCTTGGCAGATCCTCTATCCACTACCCTTTGAGATCTTTCAATATTTATGTAAGATTAAATCAAGTCAAATAAATAAACATTTATTATGGACTTACTCTTATTAAGTGCTATTATTACAATAGACTGCAAGATGGTTTTTCTGCCTCATTTTTTCCCCCACTGCAGTCAGTCTATCTTCTACTCAACTGTTAAAGTGATCTTCCTAAATGCAGTTATTGTTTTCAAGTCCATTTTTAGTTGGGTCCTGCTCTTTGTGACTGATCCTATCTGGGTTTTCTCAGCAAAGGTACTGGAAAGGTTTGCCATTTTCTTCTCCAGTTCATTTTACAGATGAGGAAACAGAGGCAGTTACACAACTAGTAAGTGTCTGAGGCCAGATTTAGTCTCAGAAAAATGGAGGCTTCCCAACTGCAGGCCTAGCACTCTATCCACTGCACCACCTTCCTCTCTCCTATTTTCCCCACCCTCTGCCTCTCCATCCTCCCTACCCTCCACAACCTTCTCTGTCAACTTCAGTGACTTCCTATTGCTTTCTAGATCAAATGTAGGATCTTCTCCTTGGCTTTTAACCTAGCCCCTTCTTCTTGTATTTCCAGTCTTCTTATACTCTGCTCTCTCCAATGTGCTCTACCTTCCAGTGGCTGGTCTCCTTGCTGCTTCTCCTACATGTGCTATACAACTTGGGGCATTTTCATTGGTTCTCCGTGCCTGGAATCCACTCCATCTTCATCTCTGCTCCTTGGCTTCTTTGAAGTCTCAGCCAATGTGCTAATTCCCCTTTAACCATAGTTCCTTCTCTCTGTTGATTATCTTCATTTTAACATGTATGTATCTTATTTGTGCATAGTTGTTAGCATGTTGGCTAACCCCGTTAGAGAGGGACCTCCTTGAGGAAAGGGACTATTTTTCACCCTTATGTTTCCAGCTCTTAACATGGGGTCTAGAATGTGGTAGGCACTTACTGATTATTGATACAACTTGACTGAATTTAGAACACTTGGACCTGGGTCCCAATCTTGGCCTCTGTCTCTTACTAGGTATATGACTTTTGAGCAACCCTCTTTGACTCTCTATGCCTCATTTTATCCATCTGTAAAGTGGTGAGAATAATAATGACATATTTTGCCCAGTGATTGTGAAGAAATCAATTTATGAAACTTTAAATAGCATCAAAGAAAGGAGTGACTTTTATTGTGGTTCATCTCTATAGGAAGTTTCCATTCACCAATGATTTATCAGAACTCTAGCCTCCTTCCAGGGTCAGTTAGGTAGCTCTGTGGATAGAGTGCCACAGGAATCAGGAAGATCTGAGTTTATATCTAGCTTCAGAAACGTGCTAGTTAGGTGACGTTGGACATGTCACAACTGCTGTTTATCTTAATTTCTTCATCTGTAAAATGGAGTTAATAATATTACCCATCCTCCAATGGCTGTTATGAGTATCAAATGAGATAATTTTAAAGTGCTTAACACTGTGTCTGGTACATAGTGAAGACTTTATGTATGGTGATGCCTCATTGTCTTTTTATCTCCCTCATCTAGCACAATGAATGGTACACAGTAGTCACTAAATAAATTTTATTGATTGGTTGAAGGCAATCCTGGTTTTAAAGATTCTTAACATACACATCTGAGCACTTCCATCTCTCTGTCTGTCTATTTGTCAATCTATCCGTCCATCCATCCTTTCATCCTTCCATCCTTATATCTATCTATCTATCTATCTATCTATCTTCTATTCATCTATCTATCCATCCATCCATCATTCATCCACCCACCCATCCATCTATCTATCTATCTACCTACCTATCTCTATCTGTCCATCTGTCCATCCATCTATACATTCATCTGTCTGTCTCTCTGTCTCTCTGTCTGTCTGTCTGTTTATCTCTCTGTCTGTCAGTAAGAGGATTGCATAACTATGAATCTCCAGTTCATAGGACTTTTAAAAAAGAATATGATAGGGGCAGCTAGGTGGTTCAGTATATAGAATGCAGAGCTGGAGACAAGAAGTCCTGAGTTTAAATATAGCCTCAGACACCTCCTACCTGTGGGACCCCGGGGAAATCACTAAATGCAATTTGCCTAGCCCTTATCACTCTTCTGCCTTGGAACCAATACTCAGTATTGACTCTAACACAGATGTTAAGGGTTTTTTAAAAATGGTGTTATAAATTCTATGTCACTTTCATAACCGTCCTGCTTCTGAACTTCCTTCAGTGAATTAAAAAAAAACACATCACAGTGGTCCTCTTTGTTGGCAACCCCACCTTCGCCTATCTCACCAATCCCCTATTAAGTCCAAGAGAATGAAAGTAAACCACTGACTTGTAACAAAGCCTCACAGTCAGGCAAAATGAATCCACCCAGTGGACCAAGTCCAAAAATAAATGACTTAAAAAAAAAAAAACCCTTACCTTCTGTCTTATAATTGATACTAAGTATTGGTTTCAAAGCAGAAGAGCAGTAAAGGCTAGGTAGTAAGGGTTAAGTGACTTGCCCTGGGTCACACAGCTAGGAAGTGCAAAAATAAAGGGCTTTTTATCATCTTGAATCTATCCCTTCTCTGTTGGGAAGTGGGTCGCATTCTTTGTTATAGGTCTCACAGGGAGATGTGGTTAGTCACCACCTTGAAAGGGTTCCTTAAGCCTTTCAGAGCTGTTTTTCTTTGAGAGGTTGCTGTTGCCCTTGTGGGAACTTTTTTCTTCTCTTTTGCTCATTTTATTCTATATTCATTCATACTAACTCAAGATGTGTGTGTGTGTTCTAACATTTATCTCTTTCAGTTAAGAGATGCCTTTTTCCACGTTTATATATTCTCAGAAACCCAAATCATGTGATTTCACATCCTTGTTCTTCCTTTCTATTCTCATCCATTTTTTACCCTCCCTTCTTTTTTCTCTTAAAACTTTTAGAACAGAATCACCCCAACCTTAGTTCCTCTGTTTTTGTCATGCAACTTCCTTAATATCCCACATTAAAATTCTGAAAAGACATGCAATAGTTTTCCTCCTACTATAATGTTAGCACCACATCATCATATGAGCCTCTTCAAATTGCCTAAATAAATTTACCTTTCTAGGTTTCTCTTGAGGCTTGTGTTTGCCTTTCAAAGTTCCTACTTAGCTTTGGTCTTCTCATCAGAAATACTCGAAAGTCCTCTCCTCATGATGAAATAATATTTGTAAAAGTGCTTAGCACAATGCCTGGAACATATAAAGACTTAATTACCTTTTCCCCCTAACCTAACCCCCCCCCCCATATACTAAAGATCCATTTGCCTTCCATTATGATTGTGTTTAGGATTATAAGACCAGATGCTTTTGTTTGTAAGTTGGTAAGGAGTGCTTTTTCAAAGTGGGAAAAATGAAATCTTAGGTCCTTGGAATAAAAAATTATTGGCATTTTGGAACAAGTATTGACTAGGTCCAATTAAGCTGGGAAATTTGAGTGATGTCAAGGTGTTGTACTGAGAATGCCTGAGGGAAGGGCTTCTAGGGGGAAGTTGGCTTTCTGCTTCTGGAAACTTAAGTACAGCTTTCTGCTTGGTTTTATCTGGGGAAGGGTATCATGAAAGTATAGCCTCAAGGAAAAACCTGGCTTCTCCACTAGACCCTTGGGGAAATGCCCAGATATTTGCTGAAATGTTATGGCTCAAGGGCCTGAGAAAAGTCCATCCAACCTTCATTATGTTGTCTTCTGGGAAATGGAGGTTGGGAGTGGGAGGGGAGGCTCGAGTAGCCAAGGAGAAATTTATGACTTACAAGATTATAAAATATGTATTTCCATAGGCAAGTATATTCCTCATAATTACCTTGTAAGGTAAGCAGTGTAAAGATTATTTAATATCTGTATATAGGAGACTCAAAAGATAATGACTGCATTAACAGTGGAAAGAATGTAGGCTCTGAAGTGGGAGGACTTGGGTTCCAATTCTACCTCTAGTGCTTACTGCCTATATGACCTTGGGCAAGTCACTTATTGGGTCTCAATTTCCTGATATACAAAATGAGGTTAACTGGACAAGATGGCCTCTAAGATCCCTTCCATCTCTAGATCTAGGACACTAATAATTACATTTAGTGACTTGCCCCTGACTGGATATGTTGGAGCTTTTTTTTGAAAGTGTCCAACTGTAAGATTCTGTGATTCTTAGTCACAAGGAGTCACAACTTCTCTAGCAATAGAATTCTTAGGAACCTTTACCTTTTTGCCTTCCTGTCTGATTCTAGCCATTTTTACTTTTTCCCAAAGCAGAGCCCTCTTGAAGAACTAAAGAGTGCAGGCAGTTAGGTAGCACAGTGGATAGAGCACTAGCCAGATCTGGAGTCAGGAGGACCTGGATTCAAATGTGATCACTGAAACTTCCTAACTGTGACTGGGCAATTTACTTAACCCCTACTGCATAGTCCTTGCCCTTTTGTCTTAGAGTTGTGACTAAGACAGAAGGTAAGAATTAAAAACAAACAAACAAACAACTAAAGAGTGATGGCTTTGAAAGGGATAAATGCCAAATGTCTGGAGATTCTCTCATATTCTACCCTTTTTGGTTCTGTGGCAGGCCATCAGGATCAATTCTTTATGTTGATTATTGTAGTTATTTCATTTTAAGGTTTACAAAGTGATCTTCATTTGTCTAAGTGTTTCAAGAATTAATTCTCTCCATCCTTCTAGAAGAGCACACTGAGTATGAGTGTTAACTGATCATCTCTTTTACTTACTGCCTCTGTGACTTTGGGCAAGTCATTTAACATCTTTGAGATCCAATTTCCTTTTCATAAATCAAGGGGGCTGGACTAGATGACCTGTAGTTTCTCCCAACTTTAATTCCATGACCCCATGACCTAGTAAACAAGACAAGGTTAATAAGTTACCGGCGGTCGCTAGCCCAGCCACTAATTTTCTGAAATGAGAGTTGAATTGAAGTCTTCCTTTGTTCAAATCCAATGCTCTCCTCACCATGCTAGGCCGCCTTTCCTTCTAATGAGATGTTTTGTTTTGTTTTCTGAGGAGAAATGACTTATGATTTATGAAACAACCCTGCCATAATCTGCGTCTTTCCTCTGTAGCCACATAAGTCCCAAGAACTGTTTTAGAATAATTGTAGCTATTATATGTACTGTATCCATTTAAAAGAATGGACTGAAGATGTTTGTGATATGAATAAGAAGGAAGAAAGGAAACCTTCTTTAATGGTCTTAATAATGGAATTATCTGCTGTTAGAGGATGACTTCATCATTTTTCTCTAATCTCTGTGATGTTTGAATAAATAAACAGGCCTGTCATAAAGGCAGTATATTAGGGCTCAGACATGAGGCATTCTTCAAAAACAGCCCTAATTTCCCTTCCATTTTCTCTTTAAGATTTTTTTAAAATAGTTTTGTTACTCACTTTGTTGTTCTCCTTATTATTGTTAATAAGGCTTTATTGTCACCTGGGTCAGCCTGCCCAGTCCACTGAGTCAATTCTCAGCTTTCAACAGGATGTCTGACTAGGCTTTGACCAGCCCGTGAAGGAGCACTTCTGTGCACTAAAGGGAAACTTTCATCTTAGGACACTGGGTTATTTGGGGGAGCCTTCTGGGTTCATAGAATGTAAAAGTGGTTTTTAGGGGTGGCAGACCAATTTTCATGTTGGAAACTCAGGAAACCCCTCAGGGATCCTGAGATCTACATCCAGGGCTACAAAAAGTTGGGGGCCGCTGTGTCTATTGCCCAGAACTACTGCTGATGGTAATGCTGATGATGGACATTTTTTATACTACTTTAAAATTTGCGAAGTTTTTGATATTCGTTTTCTTAATTGGAGCTTCTGTACAAGCCTGTGAGGGGCAGCTTTCTGTCCACTAGACATGCTGTTTCTCCTTTTATCTTGTGTCCCCCAATTCATTGTAAACCTATCGAGGGCAGATATTTTTCACTGTGTATCGCCAGCATCCAGCACAATGCCTGGCACATAGTAAACACTAAATGCTTTAGGATTATCTCTATTTTATGGTTCTGGAAATGGAGGCTTAGGAAGGTTAAGGTTCTTGTTTCTTGATTTGTTATTCCCATTCCAGATTTGGAAACTAAGGCTCTGAGAGGCCATTGTTTTGATAATATCTGAAAAGTGCTTAGTACAGAGCTTGGCATCTTGAAAGAGCTTAATAAATGCTTTATGCCTTCTCTTCTCCCTCCTGTCCTTTGACTGATTTATCATTCCCATTTTTTAGATTGGAAAACAACTCAGAGAGGATAAGGATCTTGTCTATGGTTACAGAGACAGTAGATGCCAGAGGTGGGATTTGAACCCTGATCTTCCTGAATTTTAAATCTAGCACTCTTACTATTACTTTAAGTTAAAGAATTAACTTATTAGAGTTATATATATATATATGTGCATATATAAAGAGTTATATATATGTAAAGAGTTAACTATTACTTTAAGTTAAAAAGTAAACTTAAGTTAAAGAGAGTCAGTCAACAAGTGTCTATGAAGCACTTACTATGCACTGTGCTAAGAGAGAGAATGGACAGCTATCACTTTGTCTTAAAACTGAAGTTCTTGTTGTGGTTTTTTTTCCTCCTTTGGGAGGGACCTTAAATTAAACCGGAAACATTAGAAATAAGAACAAATAAAAAATTCCCCCCAAAGATCTTCCTGTGAGGTTGAATTTTTCTGTTGTTGTTGTTTGGTCATGTCTGTCCGACTGTTTGTGATCCCATTTGGGGTTTTCTTGGCAGAGATACTGGAATGGTTCGCCATGTCCTTCTCTCGCTCATTTTACAGATGAGGAAACAGGGATCTCCTGTTAGGGCGATGCAAAATGGGCTGAGTATATTCCTGTGAGGTCTCAGGTCTTAGTTTCTAGGGTAGGTTGTTGGTCACTGCTCCTTCCTCGCCTGTCTTGTTATGTGGACAAGTGAGGGCTCCCTTCCAGACCACTGGGCCTGTGCCCAACTGGCCTTGGAGGCATCCAGTGCCCTTTAGTAAGCAAAGATCTTCCATGCAAATGTACTTTGCTTGACATGGAGACAGTACTTTTGGTCCCAACTCCTCCTTCCCAATCCTTGCCACCTGTGTCTTCCCTCCACCCTGCTGCACATTCCAACATGGCAGATGGTATTTATTTTTTAGTCAACTGAGGGTGTTGTTAAGGCTCTTGCCTTCTCTGGCTGCCCGGTTTGGTTCCGATGAGCTACCTTCCCTGTCCTTCTCAAAACAAGAATGCTTGGGAATGCTCAGCCAGCCATGTCCCTCCCTTGTCAGAACATCCTGTCCTTAATGCTCCTTGATGGGCAAGGCTGTGGTTTTCTTGGCCCACTGCAATGGCTTCTAGACTAGCCCCATGGCCCAGGCGCTGTGAGGGCCCAAAGGCGGAGAAGAAACAGAGTGAAAAGGGATCTCTTTGGGGGGAGCCTAGTATACTTCCTGAGTCTCTCCCTTCCCTAATTTGAAAGAATATCATTAAGAAGTTCTCTGTGATGGACAGGGAGGTGTTGAGGGCTGCATAATGATGCTTCCCATTAATTAGTGCTGTCATGACTGAAGTTTGAGTGGTTTCTTCAGCCCTTTGTGACTGACCCCTTTGGGCCAGGTCTCATGACATCACATGATGTAGACAAACCAATAAGAAATGAGGGCATGTGGATGACAAAGACGGGCCTTGGGACCAAGACCGAAATCACACCTTGCCCTTCCCTAGCCCTTTTGCACCTAAGATCTCAGATCACCTGGTAGGACATGAATGAACCTGCATAACCAGCCTTGGAGGTAGGTATCCCTCACCTTGTGCTAGGGGAGCTATGGCCCAGTGAATGGTGGGAGGGAAGAGGGCTTGTAGGCTATCATCTCAATTGTGAGAAATAACTGATCCAGGGCTTCCAAGCTTTAAGGATCATGGATTCATAGATCCAGAGCTGAGAGAGACCCCAGAGGACATTTCGTCCAACCATTTATCTCATCACTAGTCAGAGGAGGAAACTGAGGCCCAGGGAGCTGAAGGCAATTTGGCCTGATCATGGATTCATAGATCCAGAGCTGAGAGAGATCCCAGAGGACATTTCATCCAACCATTTATCTGATCATTAGACAGAGGAGGAAACTGAGGCCCAGGGAGCTGAAGGCAATTTGGCCTGATCATGGATTCATAGATCCAGAGCTGAGAGAGATCCCAGAGGACATTTCATCCAACCATTTATCTGATCATTAGACAGAGGAGGAAACTGAGGCCCAGGGAGCTGAAGGCAATTTGGCCAAAATTACACTGGCATTAAGAGGCAGAGCCCAGATTTGAACCTTAAACCTCATGGACTCCAGTCCTGAACATATTGTGGGCCACACCTACATCCCTAGACCACATTGATTTTTCTGAGCTCTAATTTGGAAGTGACCCATTGGTTGGGGCAAAAGATAGGAGCCCCTTTGGGCTTCTTGCTTGTCCTGGTTAATGTGTGTTTTTGATTGTTGGTTTTATGACAAGCAGGAAAGCTAAGTGTATTCCTTCTCACTCCCCATGTGGTATTGGTCAGCTGTCACCCAACAGAACTCAAGACACCTCTCAGGGTGCCTGTTTCGAACAGACCGATGGGTAGATCACCCTTTGGGAAAGGATCCTCGGCTATCACGGACACCTTGCTCTATGCCAAGGGACCATTCAGACTGGGAGCACACAGTTGTGTGTGTGTGTCTGTTGTATGTGTGTATAGGGTTTTTTTTTTCTGGTTTTATAAGAAAAACAAATTGGCCCAGCCATTCAGTCAAACCAGCTCAGGCTGTTCGGGCAGATGCCTTTCTTTACTTTTTCTGTTTATTTTCCATCAAATCAATGCTTAACTGCGTTGTTATCGGAGCAGAGCAACAGGTGCAAAAAAATACCTGGGCTGCCAACTCAAACGAAAAGGCAGGGCTTATCCCCTCTGGGAGGTATTCTGCAGATAACAGGAGCTCATGCCAACAACTGAATTAACAGCTCTATTGACGGTGGGTTTTCTGCCTTAACAACCTGCTCCTAACCCTCTGACACATAAACACCTCATTGTCTTGGGGAGAGACAGCCACCAGCCCAGACAGCCAACTGCTTTATTCCGCCCTGAGTGGAGCTCTTTCCTGCCCAGGCTGCTTTGGAGAAATCTGGACCCTAATCCTAGCTGCCAACCTGAAAGCTTAGGAGGAGCTTTGGGGTTTGGGCTCTGGGTCTTCTCCAGCTGGGACAAAGACATGGGCACAGGCTGGGGGGAAGGAGGGAGGAGAAGGGACAGAAAGAGTCTTGCTCGGAAAGATTTTGTTTTTCATCGAATCCTTCTCATTTTGTTTGTTTGGCTTGTTGGGTGCTTCCGGATCCCAGGACAGATTGCCTTGGCTCTCTCTGCCACTGATCCTTTCAGTGAATGCTGCCCAGCCCTCCCCCCAGCCTTCCACACTTGATTGGGTTCATTGAATGGACTAGAACACATTTAGAAAGGAGTAACAATTGTTTAGAAACCCACTGGAAGGCTTTGGAATACTCAGCAGGTATTTCTGTTGGCGGAGAGTTTAAATGTTTTGGAAAGCTAAGGGAACTTCTCCTGAGTTTGATGACTGAGATCCAGGAAGGTCTGTAGAGACCTAGAGAGAAGGTGACCCTGACAGCCTGAGGATCCCTAAGCCAAAGAAACCCTGTCATAGATGAGTATTCCGCCTGCTTTTCCTGTCCTCAAGTGCCAGTCAGTCTACCTTTATTTTTATTATTTTAAACCCTTACCTTCTGTCTTAGAATCAATTCTAAGTATTGGTTCCAAGGTAGAAGAGAGGTAAGGGCTAGGCAATGGGGGTCAAGGGACTTGCCCAGGGTCACCCAGCTAGGAAGTGTCTGAGGCTAGATTCGAACCCAGGACATCCCATCTCTGGGCCTGGCTCTCAATCCACTGGGTTACCCAGCTACCTCTTCTATCTACCTTTAGAATATGATAATAGACCAAAGTCTTAAAAATGGCAGGGATAGCAATGATGATCTCAGACAAAGTAAAAGCAAAAATACATCTAATTAAAGGAGATAATCATGGAAACTACATTATGCTGAAAGGAACCATAGGAAATGAAGCAAAAATAAAACATTTTTTATAGCAAATTTCTCTGACAAATTATTCATTTCTCAAATATATACTGACTATAAGACCGAGTCAGATGTTTTTGTTTGTTTGTTTTTTAAAGGAGCCATTCCCCAAATGATAAATGGTCAAAGGATATAAACAATCAGTTGTCAGAAGAAACTGAAGCTATCTATAGGCATAGGAAAAATGTGTTGATTACAAATTTTTAAAAATATGTTTCTTGTGAAACCCTCTAAAATGGCGATCTTTCATTTTTTTTTTTAAAACCCTTACCTTCTGTCTTGGAGTCAACACTGTGTATTGGCTCCAAGGCAGAAGAGTGGTAAGGGCTAGGCAATGGGGGTCAAGTGACTTGCCCAGGGTCACACAGCTGGGAAGTGTCTGAGGTCAAATTTGAACCCAGGACCTCCCCTCTCTAGGCCTGACTCTCAATCCACTGAGCTACCCAGCTGCCCCCCCCCCCCAAGATCTTTCATTTTAAATGACTAAATCCCCAAAGTTTTTCAGTAGTGAATCTTTGGATCCATGATTAGGGTCTATTATAGTAAATCCAATCGCTGTTGATATATTTGCACTTGGAATGCCTTATTCACAAGACTTAGCTCTCATCTTCCCATGGTTCTTTGACTTTCTCAGTCACCGATCTAGTGTACAATTTCCCCCAAGGTCCATTTCTTTCATGTTGGTGGTGTAGAGTCCTGGCTTCTTTACCTAGCACTCCAGTCTTCTAGCCTTCCTTATTATAAGAATCTAAAATGGTGACATGGGATAGATGACTACTTCCCTCCAATCTCCATCTCCAATTCAATACCTCCCTTCACCCCTAAACATTTCAACACCCATCAATTCTCTGCCTACTCAGAGCAAGGCACTGTATGTCAGGCATCAGGGTAGGAAAGACAAAATGAAAACCATCTCTGCCCTCAATGAATTTGTATTATTCAAGGCTTATCAGAACTGAGTGGTCCACAAAGCAGTGGGAAGATAACTATTCACAGAAGATTATGGATTTAAGTCCAGAAGGTCTTAGAGATCATCTCTTCAAGGGGTTTTTAACAAGGTGTCTGTGGGCTTATTTATAAAAATATTTTGATGCTTATGTTTCAACAGAATTTGTTTCTATGTATTTTATTTTATTGTATCATTTACAAAACATTCTGATAGAAGGAAACAAGCATTTCTTAGGTGCCTACTATGTGCCAAGTACCCAGTTAAGTACTTGACAAATATTATCTTAAGTCTATGGAAAAGATTCCCTAGACTGTTTAATGACACACAAAAAAGAATAAGAACCCCATATCTAGTCCAACTCCCTCCTTTCCTAGGTGAGGAAACATATAATCAAAGAGTTTAAGTAATTCATTCATGCTCATATAAGGCATAATTGACAAAGGCAAGATTTGAACCCAAGTCCATGGATTCCAAATCTGATAGTCTTTCTACTAAACCACAAAGTTTTGAACTGAGAAAGGAATAGGTTTCTATTCGGGTTAATGGCCTAACTCCCCCCCCCCCTTTTTTTTTTTGTCTATTTGCCACTTCTTCCTTCATCATCTCCAATACTGTCCAGCTCCTCTGTTCCTCAGCCTCCCAACTCAGGAGACTCAAATGGGTTTTTTTCAAACTTCAAAATGATATATAGATACCATCTGTTTTTATTATTGTTGCTTGTATTGGACCCAAGCACGTCCTTCCTGAATTCGGGCTGCCTCTCTATGGGCATTTTTCTTCCAGCAAAGACTGGATCGAGAATGTGAACAAAATCAGGGAAGAGCAGGCAAGGAGGGATAAAGAATGGAACCTCTTTTAGGCGGGCAGCGACCCAGTTCCTTGTTCATATCCCGGGGAAATTGTATGAGGGCAACATCAACGAGAGCAATAATTGGTGGGGAATTCAGGGCACAGGGCAGGTGGGCTCCCTGTGCCAGCAGGGCAGAGATGAAAGGAGCCTGGGAGGGTTTTATAGTCTGACTCAGGTGGACGAAAGCCAGTACCACTGTCTGCTCTGAGAACGGGAAGAAGGATGCAAGGCAGAGAATGGTGGCATTCTAAGTCGCGACCTTTTTTACAGGCTTGGGAGGTAGAACGTGATTCGTGGGGGAACTTGCTGTAGGACAGCTGTTACCCAGCTGTTGACTCCTTCCTCACCACCTGCTCTGGGATAGCTGTTCCTCGGGCAGTTAATTCCTTCTTTTTCCTCCTAGGAAGAGTCTCGGGGTTGGCTTAGGGGAAATCAGAATTCTGGTATCCTCTCTGGTTTTCCCCAGTTGGTGAGGGTCCATCTACCTCTGTTCGCTCTCTTCTCTCCACCTCCTCTTCTGCCCCGCCCCGCCCCAAACCCCCAGGAATGCAGCCTCATGGCCGAAATTCCAGTTCACCATGAGAGGAGAGAGAAAGAGTCCAGCCTGTCCTCCTAAAAATCTCATTAGCTTTATCTCCAAGACTCCTGGCTGGGCTGCTGGCAGGATCTCCGAGGGTCACACAGGGTGAGCTTGTCTTTTGATCAGCTTTCGTCCAGTGCCTCACCCCTTCCAGGACCTGCCTGTCTGTGGCAGGCACCAGGGCCGATAAGGATCACCAAAATGTGTATATTTACAAATTGTTCACAAACAGTAAAAGAAATCCACAAAAATAGTCCAGATCTGGCCTCCGAAGAGAGCCCAGACAGCCGCGGCGCAAACTCGCGGGACACACACGATAACCATTAGCCCGAGAGGTGGGAAGATTTTCAGGAACCTAACTCTGGGGGTATGTATGGAATACGGGGGACGTAAGGCCCAGGCTTCAGTTCAGTGGTGAAAACAGGGACAATTGGAAGGATTATGTACAGTAGCTCAAGGTATGTGTGTTTTACATTTTCACTTGGGGGGATCCATGCCTAGGGCTTAACTCTCCTAACCCTGGCCCCCCGAAACAGAAAGACTTCTCTGCCATCTTGATTTTAAATATATATTCTATTAAATTGAAATATGTATATTTTACATTAAATAGATTGTAAATAAAAACATTTTTACACTAAATATATTGAATTGAAATATGTTTTTACATTAAACATATAAAATTGAAATATGTTTACATTAAATATATAATTGAAATATATACTTTAAATAATTAAATTGAAATATATTTACATTAAATATATAAAATTGAAACATATATTTTATGTTAAATATTTATAAAATTGGAATATATATTTATGTTAATATATAAAATTGAAATATATACTTTAATATATAAAATTGAAATATATTTATGTTAATATATAAAATTGAAATATGTACTTTAAATATATAAAATGGAAATATATAATTGAAATATATACTTTAAATATATAAAATGGAAATATATACTTTAAATATATAAAATGGAAATATATTTTATGTTAAATATATATAAAATCGGAATATATATTTATGTTAATATATAAAATTGAAATATATACTTTAATATATAAAATTGAAATATATTTATGTTAATATATAAAATTGAAATATGTACTTTAAATATATAAAATGGAAATATATAATTGAAATATATACTTTAAATATATAAAATGGAAATATATACTTTAAATATATAAAATGGAAATATATTTTATGTTAAATATATATAAAATTGAAACATATATTTATGTTAATATATAGAATTGAAATACATACTTTAAATATATAAAATGGAAATATATCTGTTAAATATATATTAAATTGAAACCTATTTTACATTAAATGTATACAATCAAAATATATATTTATGTTAATATAGAAATTTAAAATATATTTTGTATTAAATATATAATTAAATATATTTAACATTAAATATATTAAATTGAAATATATTTTATGTTAAATTGAAATTTTATGTATATATTTAGAAGGCAGCTAGGTGACTCAGTGGATTGAGATCTAGATCTAGAGATGGGGAGCTCTTAGGTTCAAATGTGACCTCAGACCCTTCCCAGCTGTATGACCCTGGACAAGTCACTTAACCCTCATTGCCTTGCCCTTACTGCTCTTCTCTCTTGGAACCAATACACAGTATTGATTCTAAGACAGAATGTTGTAAGGGTTAAAAAATCTCTCTCTCTCTCTCTCTCTCTCTCTCTCTCTGTATATATATATAAATATATGTATATATTTATATCAATAGATAGAGATAGAGATAGATCTTAATGACAAAGGATTAAAATTCATCCATTGGCATTTTAGTATGGCTTTTGATTATTAGGCAAGGATAGACCCTGAATGTCATCTTCATCATGATATTCACTAACATCATCATCATTATGTATAGCTCTGTCAGGTTTGTGAAGCTCCCTCTTCCTTTTGTAGTCTTCTTACCCAGTTCTCCCTGCCATGCCCTCTTTGACCCGGTGGCACTGACCTCCTTGCTACTCTACCTGAGCCCTGGGAATTTTCCTTGGTAGTCTGTCATGCCTGAAACACTCACTCCTCAATTGAACCTCTGCGTTTCCTTGGCTTCCTTTTAAGTCCCGACTAAAATTCATCTCTACTCCAAGCCTTCTGCAGCCCCTCTTAATTCCAGTGCCTTCCTTCTCTTAATTATTTCCTATTTATCCTGTATAGGACTTGCTCTACATGTTGTCTTGCCATTAGATTGTGAACTTCTTGAGGATGAGAACCATCTTTATTTTTTAGCACTGAGCACATAGTAGGTGCTTAATAAAATGTTTCTTGACCAACTGACCAACAAATTAGCTCATTTGATGGTTGAAACGACTCTGTGTTACAGATGCTCCTTATCTTATGGATGATCATAGTTCCTACCTCTCTGTGTTGTTGGGAGGATCAAATGAGAGAATACTGGTAAAGTGCTGAGCATAGATAGTGCCTGGGCACATAGTAGGTGCTATATAAATGTTAGCCATGATGATTATTATACTTATTATTTTTTAAGTCCTTCTGTCTTAGACCCTTCTATCTTAGAACCTATGCTATATATTGATTCTAAGGCAGAAGAGCAGTAAGGAGGTGAAGTGCTTTGCCCAGGGTCACACAGCTAGGAAGTATGTTCAATATTATTATTATCTTTTTAAAACCTTCTCTTCCATCTTAGAATGAACACTGTGTAGCAGAACCAAGACAGAAGAGCAATAAGAGCTAGACAATGGAGGTAAAGTCACTTGCCCAGAGTCACCCAGCTAGGAAGTGTCTGAGTTTAAATTTGAACCCAGGACTTTCCATATTCCAGCCTGGCTCTCTATCCACTGAGTCATCTAGCTGTCCCTATTACTAGTATTGAAACTGAAGAACAAAGAGATCACACAGCTATTAAGTATGAGGGCACGTTTGAACCCCTGAGTATTTTCTACTCCTCCACCATGCTGCCTCATATTTTAATGCACCATTGTTCTCTTGGTCAGATCCCTTGATAATATGGAAAGAGGGCATTCACCATCTGGTTCTGCCACTTAGTACCTTTGCAACCTTAGCTAAATTACTTTTGCTTTCTAGGCCTTAGTTTCCTTCTCTGTACAATGAAAAAGTAGGAGGGCTCCTTTCAGATCTAGAATCCCGATTCTATGATTTAGGAACCCAATGGGGAATCTCCAACTGGAAGTTAATTCATTCCAGCAGTTGTTCTGTGCTGGTAGATTTGGGGTGGACGGCTAAAAAAACAGTGATCCCTGAGGGCCTCAGTTACTGGCCCCCAAACTGGGGGCTAGAAAACCCAAGACCTGACAGTTTGATGCCACCTCTCCCTGAGTTTGCTCTGTGTACTATGTACTGACTGGACTGTGCCCTTAGGAACTCATCGAACCTCATTCAGACTTGGTTTCTCTCCTCATTAAATTTCCCCTTTAAAATGGAAATAGTACTAAATAAAATATTTCCGAGTTGTCCAAAAGATGGGAAAGCTTTAGAGTGATGGAGAACCTCTTTCAAAAGAATTTAGCCTGGGATCCATGAATTGTTTTTAAACATATTTTGATCATTATGCTTCAGTATATTTGGTTTCCTTTGGAATCAAACTGAATTTTATTTTCTGCATTGAAAGAAATTACTTTGAGAAGGAGTCCCTAGGCTTCAAGATCTCATTCCTGACATAAAAAATAAATTAAGGACCTCTTTTCTGTAGAGATCTGACCAAATAAGATGGATGTAGATATGGTTTATTACTGTAAAGTATTATGTGGGAATGGAGTCCTGGAATCAGGAAGATCTATGTTCAAATCAAGCTTTGGATCCTGACCAGCTCTGTGGCCTTGGGCAAGTCACTTAACTTTTCTTTGCCTTAATCCACTAGAGGAGGCAATGGCAGGCCACCGGAGCATCTTTGCCAGGAAAACCCCACAGATGATATTGGTGTGCTGTGGGTCCACAGGGTCACGAAGAGTTGGACATGACTGAACAACAACAAAGTATTATAGGAGATTGTAAAGAATCATTACATCTACAGAGGTGGATTTTGGCTGGATGTCAAGAAAACTTTTGTAACTCTGACAGCTACACAAAAGTGGAAAGGGCTTCCTTGGAGGATGGTGGGTGTCCATTTGCTGGAGTTCTTCAAGTGGTAGCTGGATGATTGCTCATGTATGAGAGGGTTGCTATGGACTCCTCTTTGAAACTGGTTGGATTAGATGCCTTCTAATTCCTTCCAATTCTGCCATTTTTTTTTTGGTTATAATTACATGAAATGAATAATGTGAATGGAGTAAATATGATCAGTCTATGGTCTGAGCTATTCCCCATGGGTGGAATAGCTTTCAATCATCCTTGAGGCAGTTCATTTTCCATTTGAATATTTAATAAATGAGCTATGGGAGGAAGGAAGGAAGGAAGGAAGGAGAGAAGAAGGAAGAGGGGGGAGAGGGAGGGAGGAGGAAGGAAGGAAGGAAGAAAAGAAGGAAGGAAGGAAAGAAGGAAGAAAAAGGAAAATAGAAAAAAGGAAGGAAGGAAGAAAGAAAGAGAGAAAGGAAAAGAAAAAAGAGAGAGGGAGGGAGGAAAGAAGGAAGGAAGAAAAGAAGAAAGAAAAGAAGGGAGGAAGGAAAGAAGGAAGAAAAAGAGGAAAAAGGAAGAAAGAAAGGAAGGAAGGAAGAAAAGAGGAAAGCAGGATGGAAGGAAGAAAGAAGTTACTTTATCTTTCTCTTTCCCCCACAATACCCTGGGTACTGGTATTCAATAAGTCAATAAAGTAGCCTAAAGTAATCTTTTATTTTTTTCAATTAATATACATTTATCCCTGAAAATTTTGAATTAAAAAAGAAAAAGAAAAGGACCTCAGTTTCCTCATCTGTATAGTGAGGAGGAGATTGGACTAGATGGCCTTCTAGGGTCATTTCTAAGCTCCCTGTGGGCAGCATCCCATTTTTCTTTGAGCACTGAGCCCTGAACTGTGTTCTTAGTAGTTCCTTGATTTGCTGATTGAGTTAGATGTGTGCCAGCTTCTTAGGTGTGGGGGGACCTCTGGGTGTCACCAGGGACCTGATGGCTTGAGTTGGGCTAAGGACAGGACCTCCCACTGGAGCAGCTCATCCAAGCTGTGTTCTGCCTGTCTCAGCTGGAAGGTTCTCTCTGTGAAGTCAGTGAGAAAGTCTCTGTTCAGCAGTTTCAGCCTCGGTGAATGGAGCTCACCTTTCTTCTCCACTAAGCAGGGCCAAAAGACAACAAGGAGGCTCAGGGTGGCCCCCGCCCTGAGACTTGACACACCCTCCTGGTTCTCTGGGCAGAGGTTGGTCCCAGCTTCGCCCCCTCAGTCATGCCAGGGCCTCCTGTTCTTTTCAGCTCCACCCTTTGGGTTTGGGGAGGCCACCATCTCTGTCCAACCTACCTTTCTGTTAACAGACAATTGATTAAGCCTTTGCGTCGCTTCCCCTGTGAGTTACCCATGGGACCCAGGAATGCCCAGAGCTTCAAGGGACCTCAGGCCATCAAGTCCCTCCCCCTCCTGGGTCCTGCCCTCTTCTGGAGTGTAAGAATTCATTTGTTTATAGACTGTCTTCAATCCTGTGTATTAGGGAGAATTCCTGGGGTCTGGGTTAGAGACACTGGAATCCAGTCTACTGCTTTTTGCATTTTCTTTGGCCCCAGGAAGGCCCTCCTTTTAAACAGAACTTGGTTAATAATGGGACCAGGGTTCTTTTTCTGGGTTCCCCTAGATGTAGTAGGTATGGGGAGGAGTGGACAGGCTGATGGAGCACCTCTTAATTAGATCTCACCAATTAGAGACGTCTAGGGATGATCAAGGGAAGGGCTGAATGATGAGCTCCTAAAAATCTATTTATTAAGCTGCCTGACCCAGCTCAGGTCATCCCTGGTTAAGTGAGAGCCATGGCGACCTATCCCACTTTATTGGTTATGATGCTGGCCTAGCCAATAAACCTGATCAAATCAATAAATTTCTATTCTCTCTCTCTTTTTTGAACTCTCACCTTCTGTCTTAGAATTGATACTGTGTATTGGATCCAAGGCAGAAGAGTAGTAAGGGCTAGGCAATGGGGAATAAGTGACTTGCCCAGGGTCACACAGCTGGGAAGTGTCTGAGGCCAAATTGGAACCCAGGACCTCCCAACTCCAGGCCTGGCTCTCTATCCACATGCTGCCCTCAATAAACTTATATTTTTATTCCCAAATCAGTCTCTCCAGATAACTGGAATCAGAACAAGAGATTTCAGTTCTTAGCTAGGAATTCAGATATGGGTTCAAATCTCAACTTTGCCACTACCTTTATGATTGTGGGCAGGTCATGTCCTGCCTTTGTCCCTCAGTTTCCTCATCTATAAAATAAAGGGGTTGGACCAGATGACCTTTGAGGCTCCTTCTAGCTCTAGATTTCTGGCCCAAGACCCCCCTGATCCCTACCTTTCCCCTGTTTATTTTACATCTTCAATCCAGACATTGGACTGGCCAGTGCTCAGGGAGAGCCATCCCCTTGGTCACCAAGAATGGGACTAGTCCAGTCTCTTACTGATGTTAGCTTAGGAGTCCCGGAACATAGAGGGGGGAAAAGAACAAATATTTACTAAGTGCCTACTATGTACCAGACATTATTATCTCATTTGTCCCTCCCTCCCAAGAACTCTCTGAGGGAGGTGCTGTTCTTATCCTCATTTTACAGATAAGGAAACTGAGGCAAATTTGAAGTCAGTTGAATTTGTGGATTATTTGAGTGAGTGGTCTTTGGGGAAGGGAATGATTGATTTTACCAGAGTGAATTTCAAGCTACTGGATGAGCACCCCTAGCCTGAAGAATTAGATATTCATTGTGTAAATAGGATGGGATTTGGAGTTGTAGACTCCAAATGGAGTTGAAATGGGGTTATCTATCTTCAGAGCCACTCTTTACAGGATGGGAATAAAGCCAGAGGGGGCCAAAAATTGTAACAACTAGGGGATGATGTGGATCTGATCTTGTCAAAAACTTCTCATCCCCTACTTGATGAACTCCAGTGTTCCCATTCTTCCAGAGTCAGATAAACTTTAGCGCATGCAGCTTTCCCTGTGTTTATGTCTTCCTCTTGAAATAAACATGATAACATATCTATTACACTCTCCATTATTTCCTTCCATGGACTCTACAGTCTTTATTGTCCATTCTAAATAAGTAATCTCATACAGTGAAAACAATAATGATAACTAGCATTTATATAGTGCTTTAAAGTTTATAAAGTATTTTTACAAATATTCTTTCATCTTATCCTCACACCCACAATGCTGAGAAGTCTGTGCTATTATTCCCCCCTTTTTACAGATGAGGAAACAGGTAGACAGGTTAAGTGACTTGCCCAGAGTGATACAGCTAGAAAGTTTCCGATTTGAACTCATGTCTTTCTTACTCCAGATGCAGGGCTCTATCTACTATGGTACCTGGAGCTTCTGCAACACTGGTTTTGGAGTCATGGGCTTTTTCTCCATGGCAGGAGTTGACCATTTCCTTTTCTAGTGTGTCCCCAGAAGAGTAAGGGATGTGAGGCAAGTAAGATTTAAGTGATTTGCCCAGCTAGTAAGTGTCTGAGACTGGATTTGAATTCAGATCTTCCTGTCTCCAAGCCTGGTACTCTACCCACTGCACTGTCTAGCCATAGTCAGTGGATTTTGGTTCAGATCCACACTTAACTACAACTTCTCGCCTACTGGCTGTTTGTCACACACACAAATCTTGGTGCCTTTGTCCTGGCTGCCCCCCCCATGCCTGAAATACTTTCCCTCCTGAACTGGAATTGCACCTCCGTCAGCAGCCTTGTGCTAGTCTTCCTGTTGAAGGTAATCTTTCATCTACTCTGTACGTACATGTTTATGTACACCTTGACTCTTTCATTAGGTTATGAGCTCCTTGAGGCAAGGGGCTGGTTTGGCTTCTTCTTGGTGTCCCCAATGCTGGGTTCCATGCCTGGTACACAGAGTAGGCTCTTCCTAAATGCTTGTATATGGGTGGAACTATGCTCTTTGTAGATCTATACCTATGAAGATCTATTCATAGATCTGGAGTTTGAAAGGGTCTCAGGAGTTATCCAGTCCAATACCCTTCATTTTCTAGATTTTTTTGTTGTTCAGTTACTCTTCATGATCCCATTTGGGGATTTTCTTGGCAAAGATCCTGGAATGCTTTGCCATTTCCATCTCCATTTCATTTTACAGATGAGGAAACTGAGGGAAACTGGCTTAAATGACTTGCCCAGGATCACGCAGTAAGTTCTGAGGCTGGATTTTAACTCAAGAATAGAGGACTTCCTGAATCCAGGCTGGCACTCTATCCACGGTGCTACCTAGCTGCACCTCAATTTACAGATAAGAAAGCAAAAAGTTCAGTGACTTGGCCAAGGTCTCATAGGTAGTAACTATCCCAGGAGGGATTTGGAATCTGCTATTCCACCTCCAGTAACACTGTCTTTGAGAACTTGTCTGAAATGAGCTATGATTTTATTCTTTATTCTTATTGGGTTTCCCAATACATTTTCCTTACATCATGGTCTTCTCTAGAGACACACATCGCTTCTGCCAAACTGAACCATTCCCTCTCCCAGAGAAAGAGTTGATCAGAAATCTAGTGATTCTGTCTAGTGATGATCGCAGCATTCTGCCCTAGTGGTGCCCTGCCTGTCCACTGAGAAGAGAAAGAGGATGAGCTCTTGGGCATCGTTATTGGGCTGGTAGTTCCTGGGAGGTCAGCTTTCTTTGCATCATCTTTTCATCCCTCTAAAAGCCCAGGTTGGCACCCACACATGTGCCTGGTGACCAGAATGCCCTCCTCTCTCCAAAGCTAAAAATAGATCCTTGCAGGTGGTGATGGTCAGGGTTGGATCCCCCTGGACGGTAATGGCACATCTGCTACTGGACTGGGTGGGGCTAGGTGGAGACAAGTGCCAGGTGGGGACTGGGGTGAGACTGGCCCTTCTTGGGACCTGCCGTGGTCTATGGGGGCTTGCTTGCCCATCGTGGCTGGGATTTCGTTGGGTTGTTGTATGGCTTTCTCTTGGCGATAACTTGGTCAGATTCAGGGTCCAAGGTCTGGCCCGTACTTTGTAGAGGGGGCAAGCAGCTGCAGAGAGGGGATCAGAACCCCCAAGGGGGCATCCCAGGAGAAGGAAAAGTCTGGGTTCAGAACTCCCTTGCCAGCCAGGAGGGAGAGCTGAGTCTGTAACTGTCTGCCAGGTGATGGACGCCATGGAGTTCCTGCTTGTCAACTTAAGGGGCAGACTCCTGTCTCCAGAACCGACTGTCTAAGCAACTGTCTTCCCTTCGCATGAGCCAATCTCTTGGCATTGTGCAACCTGAGCAATCAAGGAGGGCACCGAGTCAGACCCAGTTAGCACCGGTCTTTCCTGCTCCAGGAAAGTAGCCATGGCACATGTAACCGAACCCCCACCCCCATGGCGTTCAAAAAATCCTTTCCCTCTCGCCTTTGAAGTGGATCCAATGAACTGTTTTAACAGCAGAAGCTTTCCTATTAGCCTAATTGGGATTCTTTTTTTCGTGGCTCAACATGAATGATTTAATTTTGCATTCCCAGATCAGACACCAACCAGGAAGGAAAGGTGGTCAGTATTGGGAAAGAGGGGAAAGCGATTGGCGAGTTAAGAAACTGCCATGATAAATGACTCCTTAAAAAAACAACAACCCTTAATTTCTGTCTTAGAATCAATACTATGTATTGATTCCAAGGCAGAAGAACAGTAAGAGCAGTGGGGGCTTAGTGATTTACCCAGGGTCACACAGCTTTGAAGTATCTGAGGTCAGATTTGAACCCAGGACTTCTTGTCTCTAGGCTTAGGGTAAACTACTCTTGAATAAATGACAGCTGGCATGACTCAGGGTGAGGGTTGTCTTCATTTCTGGTTTATATAAACAACCCTTCAATGAGCTGCATGGTCCAAGTTGAAGTCAAGGGTCTTAGGTTCAAATCTTTACCTTTACTTTTGTGAGAAACAAATGACCAAAACAATAATAATAATTCATGAGCATTTATTAAATGGGCATCTAGGAGGTAGGCTGGATAGAGCACTGGGCTTGGAGTCAGGAAGACCTGAGTTCAAATCTACTCCTAGTTGTGTGACTCTGGGCAAATCATTTAGCCGTGTTGGCCTCAGTTTCCTCATCTGTAAAAGGAGCTGGAGAAGGAAATGGTCAACCACTCTAGTGTCTTTGCCAAGAAAACCCCAAATGGGGTCAGGAAGAGTTGGACACTGCTGAAATGACTGAACAATAATTTATTAAATGTCTACTATGGGCAAGGCAAGAGTGTTAGACTTTGGGAATGTCAATACTGAAAAATAAAATGAATCTTCATCTTCATCTTCATAATAAAGTTGATAGCAGGGAGGCAACCTGCTGTAATGGAAAGAGTATTGAATCTGTAGGAAGAAGACCTGAGTTCCAACTCTGACTCTAACATTTATTACCCAAGGCACCTGAGGTCAGTGGCTTCCCTAAATGTCAATTTCCCCCTCTTTAAAATGGAGTTGGAGGGGGCAGCTGGGTAGCTCAGTGGAGTGAGAGTCAGGCCTATAGACAGAAGGTCCTGAGTTCAAATCTGGCCTCAGACACTTCTCAGCTGTGTGACCCTGGGCAAGTCACTTGACCCCCATTGTCTAGCCTTTACCACTCTTCTGCCTTGGAGCCAATATACAGTATTGACTTCAAGATGGAAGGGAAGGGCTTAAAAAAAAATAAAGTGGAGTTGGCCTTGATGACCTATAAGGTACCGTATAGCTCTGAATCTATGACTTAAGGAGGAAGTCCCTTTGCCAGAATGATTTTTCTAGAGAAGGAAAGCACACTACAGACTAATTTAAAGATGAAATAGCCCATAAAAGTCCAGAGAAGCAGGTGCTTTTAAGATAAGGGTTTGAACTCGAGTTATCATAACCCTAGACCCAGTGCTTGCTCTCTCCCACGTGAAGGGGAGATTCAAACTCAGGTCTTCCTGCCTTTGAGCACTGGAAAATGAAAAAGATCCTTTCAGCATCCCTTTCAAGAGGGCATTCTCCCTCCCAGAGGTCCCTTTGTCTGTGCTCCAGGCTCTGGGGAAGCTGGTTGCTCAACAGACCCCAGCAATGCTACAATCAGTCCTTCCGTGGGCTCACATGAACTCTGACTAACCAGGGGTTGTCCCATAAACTCTTTTACAAGTAGTAACCATTTTATATACCCTTTAAATGGGCATCTTGCCACCCTGACAGCTTCCTCTTTAAAGGGGGACACTGTGGTTGATGCCTGCTGCCCCATGACCCAGCAGCTCCTGGGCTGGGAGGATGAGACTGAAGGGCAATGAACATTGATGGGTATTTGATTTCCTTCTATTCATGGGATTTCAACCTGGAATGGATCTAGCCAACCCCACGCCATCTTGTTGAGCCTTCTTGTTGGACAGATGGGGAAACTGAGGCCCCAAATAAAAAAACCCACAGCCAGAGAGTTCTCTTTCCATGGCTTTCCCAATGTTTATGTGACCTACTTATTAGACGGTGAGCTCCTCAAAGGAAGATGCTGGCTTTCACCTTTCTTTTCCAGTGCCTAGCACAGTACTTGGCCCATTAATAAAAAAGTTTTTGATTTTTTTTAACCCTTACCTTCCATCTTAGAATCAATACTGTATTTGATTCCAAGCCAGAAGAGTGCTAAGAGCTAGGCAATGGGGGTCAAGTGTCTGGAGCCAAACTTGGACCCAAGACTGCCTATCTCTAGACCTGGTGCTCTACTCACTGAGCCACCCAGCTGTCCCAATAAAAGTTTAATGATTGGTTTGTCTATTGTTATCTTCACTAAGAGCCAATTATGTGGGCAGATAGGTAGCACAGTGGATAGAGTACTAGGTCTGCAGTTGGGAAGACCTAGGTTTGAATCTGACCTCAGATACTGGCTAGCTATGTGACCCTGGGCAAGTCACTTAACCCCAGATTGCCTAACCTTTGCTACTCTTCTATCTTAGAATTGATGCTAAGGCATAAGA
This sequence comes from Monodelphis domestica, assembly GCF_027887165.1. Lineage (NCBI taxonomy): Eukaryota > Metazoa > Chordata > Mammalia > Didelphimorphia > Didelphidae > Monodelphis > Monodelphis domestica. The sequence goes on along the minus strand of NC_077232.1, from coordinate 41,578,893 downwards.
TAAAAGGTTTAAGAGTGGGGGAGACTACTATGTACCAAGCTCTGTGATCTGCACTTTATAAATGTCACCCTCACATCAATTCTGGGCAGGAGGTGTTATTAAGACCGCCATTTTGTGGTTTGGAAAAATGAAGCTGACAGAAGTTAAGTGACTTGTCCAGAGTCTCATTGCTAGTGTCTGAGGCTGTCTTGTACTCTGCTTTTCTTGAATCCAGTCCCAGTAGAGCCACCCCATAGCTGCCAGAATCCTGACTCTGGATCAGGAACTGTTCCATTCCTGTCTCCCTTTGTGCCTGTTCCATAATGGATTGTCAATAAGTGCTTGTTGTTTGAGTGATTTCAGTAAGGTGACTGATAGAATAACATGTTATTCTTGTAGAAAAGATGGGGATGGTAGGCTGGACACTCGGACTTTTTGGATTTGGCACAGCCATCAGAATTCTTTTTTAGTAGTCGGGTATGTGAGGGTGGGTAGGGGTGATTTTCCCAGTGGCACCTGTGTAGTTTCAGAGGTTGGGATTAAATCATAAAGGCCCAGGTGGGTTGATGCCCAGCTCCAAAGGGGGAAGATTGGGAGCTTGCCAAGCTGTAGAAAAAGGAGTGGGAAGTGTTAGGTTGTATTGGTAGGTGTGGAGGTGGAGGAGACAAGCCCAGGGATTAGCTATGGTGGGGAGGATGGGGATGGAATCCATCTTGCCAGCCTTCCCCCCTGTCTTGATCGCACACCCTTTGGGGTTGAGCTATTTTGGAAACCGCTGTGCTAGGTGAGAATACTGGATTAGACGGAATCAAAGCCGTTCCAATGGCCAGACCCAAAGACTAGACATGGGTCCATGTCATCTTGAATGGAGACCTCTAGGTGATTAGACGTTGGCCTCTCCCCTCAGCCTCATTTTCTCCCTCCTCTTCAGAAAGGAGGGGGTATGTCTAGGTGACTCGAGGTACCTTCCCGTTCTAGACGGAAGTCTGAGCCTGTGACCTTCTGTAGATGAGTACCTGGGGCCAGGAAGTTTCTAGGAAGCTGCTGAGCTCTACTACATGGAAAATGCAAATGGAAGCCTTATCTCTCCTTTTCCCACCCTCTTGCCCCAGAGATGGCATGTCGAGGTCACCTTTTGCCTTAAGCTGCCTTGGGCTGTGCTCTGTGGAACCAGCCTCTTTCAACCACCCCAGCTGGCCAGACTGGATGGAAGAATTGAAAGGAAACCCCTACTGGCCTTCCTCTATCTCCCCCCCCAACCCCCACCACCTCCAGTCTTCCCCTTCCTCCAACCCTGGTCTTCCATGGAGTGGAAACCCGCCTAGCCAATCCTTCTGTGCAAACCGGTTGGGCTGCGATCCCCAGACCTTCACACGTTAAACAGTAACTTTCCCAAGTATGTTGGTGGTAGGTCCAACATGGGCTCGAGAGAGAGCCCAGGCCTTGGGTAAATAGAGTGCCAGCTGCCTCCACACCTCTTCCTGCCCCTGCCCCTGCCCCTTACCTCTCCAGCTGTTGAGAAGGTAGGGCAGCTTAGACAGAATTCTTTTCTTCTCCGATAATAACATCTTAAAGGTGAAAACGAGCCTTGGGGCCCTAGTCTAAACCCCCAATTCTTTTTACAAGTGAGGAAAGCAGGTCCCACCGAGAGGGAGTGGTTTGCCCAAAGTCACATAGGTAAGCTCATAGGGTGGCAGATTCAGAACAGGTAGGAACCTTAGACGACCATCTAGTCCTCCTTGGGTTGGTTTGCTTTTTTTTTTTTTTCAGATGAGAAACCCAAGGCTAGAGAGCAAGGGACCATCTACCGATGAGATTAGAACCAGATTTCCTGACTTTCAGGGCAGGGTTCTTTCCATCAACACTTCCCTGAGAATCTGGGGGTTATCATATGTTCCCTGCCCCATCTTCTTCCTCTGTACTGACTGATAGATATTAAAATCACAAGACCATAGACTTCAAACTGGCAGGGACCTTCAAGGGGTCTACTCCCCATTATTTTACAAAGGGGGAACCACACAGACTACTAGCATTGAAAGGAACCCTAGAGGTTAGTTCAATGCTCATGTTTTGCTGAGGACAATATGGAGACTCGTGAGAGGTAAGGTGACTTACCCAGCCATTGAGCCAGAATTTGAACTCAGAACCCCAAATTCCAAAGCCAGTGCTCTTCTTTCTACTTTATGCTCCTCTAATTTAGCTCCTGAGATCATTTTATATGCATCCCTTAGTTCACCAAAGAGGAAGGAAGGACCAGTTATAATTTGTGTTTGGGGGCTAGAGAGTGGGGGAGTGAAGCACAGTTAGGTTTGTGCAAAGTCCTAAGTGCCCCCCAAATAGAAGCAGGACCCAGTGGTCAGAGAGTCCTGCCAACGATTGACTCCATGGGTCAAACCCATGACCAATCCCTTCCCAACTCAGTGGCAAGTTTGAGTGTGTATGTCAGATGCCCTGGGACTCCTGAACAGATCATTTCAGGTCAGAATCTCTCTGGAAATGCCCATTACGTTGACTACAAGGTTGGGTTTTTTAATGGATTGAAATTCTGCTTTAAGAAAAAAATATCACCCTTTGGTGTTTTCACTTTTGTAAACTTGGAGGCTGGCCAACATCTCCTGGTGAGAGGTATTGCCCTTCACTCTGCCTCATTCCTGATTGGAGATTATTCATTTATGAATGGGTGGCTGTAAAAACTTGTCTCATACATATGAATATTGGACATGGAAATTTTAATTGCGGGCGAGTTCTGCCTTTCCAGACAAGGGCTGCGGCAACATGTTCCTGGGTCTGGTGTTGAAGAGCTGACTCTTATTTCTCTCTCTCTCTCTCCCTCTCTCTCCCTCTCTCTCTCTCTCTCCTATTTCTTTCTATTTTACTGTTGGCGCTTTCCAAATGGCCTTTGTCAAGAAGGCATTAACTGAGCGACCTGTTGGATCCCCTTACAGATCATGATTTTGGAAGGAAGTGGTGTGATGAATCTCAATTCCAGCAACCATCTTCTCCACCAACAGCCGGCCTGGACAGACAGTTACCCCACGTGCAATGGTAGGAGGACCTTGGCCTTGGGTGGGGTTAAGGGCTTGGTTCCATTTCCCCACACTCCGAGGGAGTGAGTCTGTTCTTTTCACCTTATGCCACAGTGTCCTGGAAAAGCATAGGTGGGGTGGCAGTGAGTGGCCAGGTAGAACTTTCTTCAGGACGGAACCTTGTGAATGATGGCTCATCCTCACTGGTTTTCCTTCCTCTGGTCCTGGTGGGGGGGTCTGAGGGGAACCGGTGGAGAGAGATGTCGATGGGGCAGGTAGTGCCTAAAGTAGAAGTTCATGTCTCAAGCTTTCATCCTTCTTTCTCAGGGAGACCAGGACAGGACAGAAAGTAGGATAGGGGTTGAGGATACTGAGTAATCATTCTATTTAAGAATCTGTTGAATTCTTTGCTGGATTAAGAGAATGTAAAATAGGATAGTAGACACTTTTGAGCCTGTGTGACCCTGGGCAAATAACTTAACCCAGCTTGCCTCAGTTTCCTCATTTGTAAAATGAGCTAGAGAAGGAAATGGCAGACCACTCTAGTATCTTAGCTATGTGACCCTGGGCAAATAACTCAACCCAGCTTGCCTCAGTTTCTTCATTTGTAAAATGAGCTAGAGAAGGAAATGGCAGACCACTCTAGTATCTTAGCTATGTGACCCTGGGCAAATAACTCAACCCAGCTTGCCTCAGTTTCCTCATTGGTAAAATGAGCTAGAGAAGGAAATGGCAGACCACTCTAGTATCTTAGCTATGTGACCCTGGGCAAATAACTCAACCCAGCTTGCCTCAGTTTCTTCATTTGTAAAATGAGCTAGAGAAGGAAATGGCAGACCACTCTAGTATCTTAGCTATGTGACCCTGGGCAAATAACTCAACCCAGCTTGCCTCAGTTTCCTCATTTGTAAAATGAGCTAGAGAAGGAAATGGCAGACCACTCCAGTATCTTAGCTGTGCGACTCTGGGCAAATAACTCAACCCAGCTTGCCTCAGTTTCCTCATTTGTAAAATGAGCTAGAGAAGGACATGGCAGACCACTCCAGTATCTTAGCTGTGTGACTCTGGGCACATAACTCAACCCAGCTTGCCTCAGTTTCCTCATTTGTAAAATGAGCTAGAGTAGGAAATGGCAGACCACTCCAGTATCTTAGCTGTGTGACTCTGGGCAAATAACTCAACCCAGCTTGCCTCAGTTTCCTCATTTGTAAAATGAGCTAGAGTAGGAAATGATAAACCGCTCCAATATTTTTGCCAAGAAAATCCCAAATGGTATCACAAAGAGTTGGATGTGACTGAAACAACTGAACAATAAAAGTAGGATGGGAGGTATTCATTCAAACCATTCAGTCATTTTATAGGGAGTAAGCTAGGAGGGAATTTGAAACATTGACAAGTTGGCCCCTAATTTATTTCTCTGTCATCTTGGTTTCTTTTTTTTCTTTTCTATGATAGTGTTTAAAACAAGAGGGACCACAGAGATCATCTTCTTCAACCTGATTTTTGTAAATTAAAGAAAATGAGTCTCAGAGGGGTTAAATATTATTCCCAGTGTTGTGACAGGTAGTAAATAGCGGAGCTGCAATTCATAGGATCAGAGTGCTACATTTGGGGGGGTTTTGAGGTCACCAAATCTCTTTAATTTACTTTTAAGTAAACTGAGTCTTAGAGAAGTCAGATGACTTGTCCAAAGTCATACATGGGGCAAGAAGCAGAGCCAGATGTTGAACTCAGCACTCTGAATTCAATGCTATTTCCTTGCCACCATAACTAGCCCATGGCAAGTGGGGTTTGCACTTCCTCTCTGGGTAGGGTGTGCATCTTCTCCATAATTTCCACTTTGTCTTAATTCATAGCTTTCTGGATGTGTCTATTACAAGACTCCCCCAATAATCCATTTCCAGGGTCCTGCTGCCATGCTGCCTCTTTCCAAACTAGTCCCTCCTGCTGGGGAGGGACAAGGGCCATAGAGCCCTCTTTCCTGGCAAACCCATCTGAATTGATGCTCACCAAAGCAGATACTCCTCTGGACTCCCAAACCAGTGTTCTTTCCATTACATGGGCCTCTTTGGCTTGAATACTTTTGGTACTGAATGTGGGTTCAAATTCCCTTAAGTCATAAATCCATGCTAATATTTGTCAGATAGAGGCGGAGGCTTAACTAACGTTTTCAAGGACCTTTTCTGCCAAGAAAATCCCAAATGGGATCACAAAGAGTTGGATGTGACTGAAACAACTTCACAACAAAAGTAGCATGGGAGCTGCCAAACTTGGGACTTAGAATTATGGTCTTCCCAAGGACTTCCTAACATTGCAGCCAGAGCCCTTTCTTTCATTACGCCAGGAAGATGACCATCTCGTGGGCTGAGGAATCGGGAGAGAGGAGTGTGAGAATTAGATGAGGGCTTCCACTTGCCAGTCACTCCCCACCCCCCCCCCCACCAAGAAGGAAGTTCTGGGGAACCAAGTGACTTTTTAACTCCTTTCACTCAGTTGTGATCATCTTTAGGATGGGATTAGGGGATCATGGTCCACTTTCAAAATTCCCCTCGGGGAGCTGCCAAGTAGAATGTGAAGAAGAGCTGGGCAATCCTGAGGCCATTCACAGCCTAGAAAGAAAGTAGGGTCCCCTCCCCTGACTTCATTGATCTGAGGCCCCTTCAAGGTAGAAATTGGAGGATTACAATAAAAGGAACAAATGAGGTGGAGAAGGAAGCTAAGAGACCAAATGTCTAGCTCCCTCTCCATACAAGGAGAGCCTCCTGTAAGAGGACCTTCATGCCATCCAGTCTAGTTCAGTTTGGATCAAACATTGATTTAACTCCTAGGTTACTGTGGGAAGAGTGATGGGCTTGAAGTCAGGAAGCCTCCTCTTCCTGAGTTCCAATATGGCCTCAGATTCTTACTAGCTATGTGACCCTGGGCAAGTCATTTTACCCTATTTGTCTCAGTTTCCTCATCTGTAAAATAAGCTGGAGAAGGAAATGGAAAACCATTCCAATGTCTTGGCCAGGAAAACTCCAAATGGGGTCCAAAAGAGTCAGACTCAACTGAAATGATCAAACAACAAAAAACATTTTGTTCCAGGCTCTTTGCTTGTGAAGAAAGGCTTTAAAATTCCACCTCTGTCCTGGAGGAGTGTACATTTTGTTTTTAAACCTTTATACAATACTATGTATTGTACTATATATTGATTCTAAGACAGAAGAGCCATAAGGGATAGCAATGGAGGGGTCAAGTGGCTTGCCTAGGGGTCACCCAGTTAGGAATCATCTGAGGCCAGATTTAAACCTTGTACCTCCCATCTCTCAATCCACTGAGCCACCCAGCTGCCCCTGAAGGAACATATTAACAGAGAGGACAACGTGTAAATAATTCAGTACAGAAAAGATCTATTCATCATCTCAGGGGATGTCACTAGCTTCTCAGGCTCCAGAAAATTTTATTAAGGGTTTATTATATGCAATCACTGTTCTAGGCTCCAGAGATAACAGTTCTTTTCCTCAAGGAGTTGACATTTCCCAGAAAGTGTTTGTTGCTTCTCAGTGTCTGAAGGCTTCAAAGAAAGCAGGGATTCTTGGCAAGGAGTAATGGATAGTAAGAGGGACAGAATGTGTGACTCAGGATGATTCCAATATTTCTTTCCTGCTCCAACAAGACTGGACAATGTCCAGGCCTGAGATGATAATCTCTGCAGGCAGCTGCATGAAGGAATTGGCGACCACATGCAGTTGTCTGGTTCCCCCAACAATCATTGGATAGAGTTTTCTTTAGGGAATTTAAAGAAACCACCTGGCTGTATCAAGTCAATTATTTATTTGTAATTATTTATTTATTATTTTATTTTATTAACCCTTATATTCTGTCTTGGAGTCAATACTGTGTATTGGCTCCAAGGCAGAAGAGTGGTAAGGGTTAGGCAATGGGGGTTAAGTGACTTTCCCAGGGTCACACAGCTGGGAAGTGTCTGAGACCAGATTTGAACCTAGCACCTCCTGTCTCTAGGCCTGGCTCTCAATCCACTGAGCCACCCAGCTGCCCCCTATTTATTATTTTAAAAAACCCAACAAAACCCTTAGAATTAATAGTTTGTTTCAAGGCAGTAAGAGCCTTGCATTGGGGGTTAAGTGACTTTCCCAGGCTTACATCTGAGATCAGATTTGAACCCAGGACCTCCCATCTCCAGGTTTTGGCTCTCTATCCACTGAGTCACCCACCTGCCCCATCAAGTCCATTTTAAAATAATAATGAGCATTTATAGAGGGCTTACTGTGGTCTGAGCACTCTGAAGCCCTTTACATACATGATCTCATTTGATACCCACAATAACCCTGGCAGGCAGGTATCGACCCCACGAAGCAGATGGAGTGACTTTCCCATGGTCACATAGCTAAGAAGTGTCTGCATCTGGATTTGAACTTCCTAAGGTCAAGCCTAGTGTTTTAAGCACTGTCGCACCTACCTGCCTCTAAGGCTAGGGATTAGACCTTTGGCTTCATTGGTATGGGGAATCCCCAAGTAAGTAAACTTCCTCAATCAATACAGCTCAATAACTTCTCTGTAACCTGTAGTCATAGAAAGTTGCCCAAGACATTGGACCATACAACTGAATATATCATACATCTGAACTGAAAGAAACTTTATTTATTTTTTAATTAAAAACTCTTATCTTCCATCTTAGAATTGATACTAAGAATTGGTTCCAAGGCAGAAGAGTGGTAATGTCTAGACGATGGGGTTTAAGTGACTTGTCCAAGGTTATACATCTAGAAAGTATCTAAGACCCAATTTGAACCCAGGACTTCTTGTCTTCAGCCTGGCTCTTTATTCACTGAGCTACCTAGCTTCCCTCTTTGTATCAATTCTAAGACATAAGAGCAGCAAGAGTGAGGCAATTGTAGTTAAATGACTTGCCCAGGGTCTAAGGAAGTGTCTGAGGTCAGATTTGAACCCAGGCGTTCCTGTTGTCAAGTCCATTACTCCCTCTACCACACCATGCTATCTGTAATTTTAAAATAAAAACTAAAATGGAAAACCCATTGAGGAGGGACACCAAGAAGTACGTCTCATTCTCAAAAGCCATATTTACATGACTCGGGACATCTGGGTGGAAACTCTCTGAAACATTCCATTATTTGGGTGCAGGGATATTGCCCCAGTGTTCCCAGTAGCTGAGAATTTGACTGGAGTTTTCCCCCACTTTCCGCTGTGTGCTGTCCATAAAGTCTTCCCATTTGGGTTGACATTCACACTGGCCTGTTCCATAAATATATCTCTATCTCTATTTCTATATCTATCTATCTATCTATCTATCTATCTATCTATCTATCTATCTATCTATCTATCTATCTATCTAACTATCTGTCTGTCTATCTATCTAACTATCTGTCTGTCTATCTATCTATCTATCTATCTGTCTCTGTCTATCTATCTATCTATCTATCTATCTATCTATCTATCTATCTATCTATCTATCTAACTATCTGTCTGTCTGTCTATCTATCTAACTATCTGTCTGTCTATCTATCTATCTATCTATCTATCTATCTATCTATCTATCTATCTATCTATCTATCTGTCTGTCTGTCTATCTATATATCTATTCATCTATCTATGTATCTATCTATCTGTCTGTCTGTCTATCTGTCTATGCATCTATCTATGTATCTGTTTTTCTATCTCCATCCATCCATCAATCTATCTTCTTTGTTTCTATGTATCTGTCTATGTATCTGTCTGTCTGTCTGTCTATCTGTCCATCCATCAATCTATCTTTTATCTATCTTCTATCTATCTATATATCCATCTATCTTCTATGTATCTATGTATCTGTCTATCTATCTATCTGGTCCATCTGTTTGTCCATCTGTCCGACCATCTATCTATCTATCTATCTATCTATCTATCTATCTATCTATCTCTCTGTCTGTCTGTCTGTCTGTCTGTCTGTCTGTCTGTCTGTCTGTCTGTCTATCTATTGCATTTACTGCCTTTGCTCTGGCTTTGTCCCATGTCCTCCCTCCTGATCTCTGCCCCTTGGCATGCCTGGCCCCCAGCATCTCACAGATCAGGGGTGTACCTGATTGTTTCCCTTCTTCCTTTTCCAGTGTTAGTGTTTTCCCTCCCTCCTTTATCCCTCCCTCCCTCTGTCTCTGTCTATCTGTCTGTCTCTCCTCCTCCTCCTCCTCCCTCCTTTCTCTTTCCTTCTCCTTCCTTCACTCTTCTTCTTTCCCTCTTTCTTACCTTCTCTCCCTTCTTCCTTCCCCTACTCTATCTTCCCCTCTCTCTGTCTCTCCCTCTCCTTCTTTGTCCCCTCTTCTTCTCTCTCATACTCCTCTC